>NW_026111965.1:552500-567500 GCF_024679095.1 Eriocheir sinensis
ATATTTTCTGTTCCATGTAGAAGGCGAAGAGAACGCCGAGGGGTGACTCCTCAATGGCGATCCGTCTCGTTCCACGTACATTTTACCGTTTACCGTTTACCGTTGGTGAGGTTTCAGGCCCCGCTCCACTATCAGCGCAGCGCTCCGCAGGGCCGTCAACAATATTGATGTTAGCCTCAATAATAATCCTGGATATGAATTTATTCACAACGTCGTAGTGAGTGAGTGAGTCTTAATTCCTTTCATGGATAACCTACTGATGTCCTGTTAATAAACATGGCATCATTATAGTCACTTGGCCATGTTTTGGTTCGTGCTAATCACTATATCTTTTTTTTTATAGTGCCACATATATCCATTGTTTCATTTTCCATTTATCTGATATTTTCTTTATATTATCACAGTTCAACGTTCAACGATTATTTCCAACTCACTGAACATTTATCACACACAATTTACCTTCGAGTTTCAAACACCATGATCGGTTATGTTGCGAGTTTTCTCAATTTCAGTTTGAAGAACTACACAGCACTGGTCATTCGCTGAGTGGTTAATTTCAGGCTTCTTGTACCTCACACAGTTTATGCATTTCCTCTGTCATGGAGCAATCTTTTGACTTATGATCACGAGTGCACTTGTAACATTTTGGGGCTTCTCCATTGTTCTTGGCAGTGCAGTTGGCCTCAAGATGGCCGTATCTTTGACAAAGTAACATATTATTGCATGGTATCTATCTCTCACGGTGTACACTCCCCATTCTAGTTTTATCTTGTCATGGTGTTTGTGAATCAACTCTCTAACAGTTGGATCACATTTCAAAATATAGTACATTGTGCCTCCAGCAGCAGGCTTGCTAAAAATCTCAATTTTCCCCTCAACTCCTGGAATCGAGTGTAGGATCTCATTCCTGTTTAACAGTGTCTCAGTTATCTTATCCCCGGTCTCCTCCTTATGCACATTGCAGATCTTTGGCCTTAGTTTTCCCACACTTTTTGTGCTAACTTGCTCTACATTTTCCAATTTCTGAGCTACTTCATTCCTTGTGTTCTCATCATCAAAGTTCATAACAATGTAACCTCCATTCGTGAATCTTGAATCAGTAATCTGAATACTTGTAATGCCTGGGAAACTTCATTGTTCATCTCAGCAGTAGAAGTAGCCTCAGAGGCCTTGACAACAAGGAGATTCTTCTTCCTCTTGCGTCTGGCTACGTCAGCAAAACTGGCGCGACCCGACTCTGCCTGCTCAACACAAATCACGCCTGCCACCTCACTCAACTCCTTGACACTGGACATCCGAGATTCAACCTCATCTTTAACCACAGATATTTCTTTAGATAATTATATATAATAATAATTCTTGCTTGAATTTATCCAGTTTTTCAACAATATTGGTAGCGAGAGACGCTTTATGAAGACATGGAGTGCAAATCAAATTTATTTTAGGTGTATTATCCTGCTTGACTCCAGTCATATAAGCACACTTCACATGACACCACTTTGAACACAAACAGCATGCAATCCACTTCTCGCCTGTAAGATCTTCACATACACAGCAGGAATCTCTCAGACTCCTGGTTATGCCCGCCATTGTCGACTCAGCAGTTCCGAGGAGCGAGGAGCTCACGCCGACACGTCCGCACCCTACCCCTCTCACTCTGCCGTCGGGTCCGTAGAAGGGTGCTTCTTTAGTACATGACTGTAGAAGGAGACATAGCGAGGCTTCGGGGACACTGAGCTGCTCTTCTTGTGAGTGATATGTACGCTGGCAGATGAGGTCTATGGTTTCGTCCAACGTCATGCGCGGGAAGGGACGGTTCTATTCAAAAGGGTGTCGCGACATGTTACTATATAGACATTGGTTTCGTCGATGGGTACGTTGGTGAAGAGTGACTCGACGTCCATTGATGCCATAATGCTGGAGGGGCGCGTAGTCTTCGGCAGATCGAGGAACTCTGTCGTGGACTTCAAACTGAAGGAGGCTGGTGTGAACGGTATGATGAGTTCGTTAATGCGCTTGGCTAGTTTGTAGGTGACCGACGGTGTCTAGGTGATGAAGGCGCGTAGAGGCTGGCCTTGTTTGTGGGTCGTGGTGCTGTTGTTGTCGGTCTGCCGGATGATGTGACTCAGCTTCGTCTTGATGCCGTTCGTTGGGTTCCTTGTTATTGTGCAGAATTTCATGGTGTCGGTCAGGACGGTTGCCATCTTGCTCAAGTAGACTTCTTAGCCAAAAATGACGAAAATGTATGACTTGTCTGCCCTGCGAATGACGATGCCAACGTTGTTCTTCAGTTCTTGGTGTGAGGAAGGAGCTGCGCTGGTGTCCTCTTATTGTGTTAGCTTCGCGGGTGATTTCAGCGAGCAGGTCGGGTGATGTTAACTTCTAACGTATCATTCTCGAGCTTTTGAATGTCTCCAGCAACATTTCCAGTTCTACGTATACGCTTGGTGAGCGTGTTTCCTTTCCTCGTGTAGTAAGGCCCAGGTTCGGGAACTCCAGCTTCTTTCCCGTGAGGGGGATGCTACTGAGGTTCAGGAACTAGTCGGGGTAACACCATCACCCGACCTGCGAGCCGAAAAAATCCGCGAAGCTAACACGACAAGAGGACACCAGCGCGGCTCCATCCTCACACTTGAACTTTTTCTTACAGCAAAGGAAGCAGCTCAAGGGCAACAAAAAGAGAGTGTAGAAAAAGCCTGCTAATCAATGCTCTTATGAAAGAGAAAAGTAAAGAGGGGAAAAAAGAGAGGTCAATTTCGGATGGAGAGGTGTCTTGATACACTCCTCTTGAGAGAGGTCAAGTCATAGGCAGGAGAAAATACAGACGAAGGAAGGCTGTTCCAGCGTTTACCTGTGTAAGGGATGAAAGAGTGAAGATGGTGGTTAACTCTTGCATAAGGGGTTTGGACAGGTATAGGGATGAGCTAGAGTAGATAGTCGAGTGCAGCGGGGAAGAGGGAGGGGGGGGGGGGAGGCATGCAGTTAGCAAGTCCAGAAGAGCAGTCAGCGTGAAAATATCGATAGAGGATAGAAAGAGATGCAACATGGCGGTGGAATCTAAGAGGTAGAAGACTATCAGTAAGAGGAGAAAAGTTTGTGAGACGAAAAGCCTTTGACTCTGTCTAAGAGAGCTGTGTGAGTGGAGCCCCCCACACATGAGATGCATACTCGATACGAGGGCGGATAAGGCCTCTTTATATGGATAGCATCTGGATGGGGGAAAGAACAGGAGGAGACGATACAAAGCGCCCAGTCTCGAGGAAGCTGATTAAGTAAGGGAGGAGATATGAAGTTTCTAGTTGAGATTTTGAGCTACGGATAGACCGAGGATGTTTGGTGTAGAAGGTGACAGCTGAGTGTTGTCGAAGAATAGGGGATAGGTGTTTGGAAGATTGTGTCGAGTTGATAGGTGCAGATATTGAGTATTTGAGGCATTAAAGGAACAAAAGTTCTTCTTGCCCCAATCGGAAATGATAGTAAAAAAGTCTGAGGTTAAGCGTTCTTCGGCCTCCAGCCTGGAATCGTTTAGTTTCTGTTTGGTGCGTCTTCTATCAAAACAGGTTCAGTAATGCAGAGTAGAGTCATCGGCGTAAGAACGGATAGGACAGTTTGTTTTGGAAAGAGTGGGAGATGGGACAGAGCTCTGCGAGACACCATTGTTGAAAGGTTCATGGGAAGGACAGTGACCGTCTACCACAGCAGAGATAGATCGGCCAGAAAGGAAACTGGAGATAAAGATACAAAGAGAAGGATGGAAACCGTAGGAGGGTAGTTTGGAAAGCAAAGATTTGTGCCAGACACTATTAAAGGCTTTTGATATGTCCAAGGCAACAGCAAGAGTTTCACCGAAACGGCTATGTGTGGATGACCAAGAGTCAGTTAGGAGGGCAAGGAGATCACCAGTAGAGCGCACCTTGCGGAACCCATACCGGCGATCAGAAAAAAGTTCAGAAGCGGATAGATGCTTATAAATCTTCCAGTTAAGGATTGATTCAAAACCATTAGAAAGACAAGAAAGTAAAGCTATAGGACGGTGGTTTGAATGATTGGAACGGTCACTATTCTTAGGTACAGGCTGTATGTAGGCGTACCTCCAGACGGAAGGAAAGGTAGAGGTTGAAAGGCAGAGAGTAAAGAGTTTGACGGGGCAGGGTGTCAGCACGGAGACACAGCTTTTAAGGACAATAGGAGGCACTCCATCAGGCCCATAAGCCCTCTGAGAATTGAGACAAGAGAGGGCATAGAAAACATCATTACGAAGAATCTTAATAATAGGCTTAAAGGAGTCATAGGGGGATTAGTAGAAGGATTATGCCCAGAACCGTCCAGAGTAGAGCTTTTACAGAAAGTTTGAGAAAAGAGTTCAGCCTTAGAGATAGATGAGACGGCGGTGCTGCCGTCAGGGTTAAGGAGAGGAGGGAAAGATGAAGAAGTAAAATTGGAGGAGATATTTTTGGCCAGGTGGCAGAAGTCTCTGGAAGAATTAGAGAAAGCAAGGCTGTGGCACTTTCTATTTATGAAAGAGTTTTTGGTAAGTCGCAGAAGAGATTTGGCACGATTCTGGGCGGAAATATAAAGATCATGGTTAGCAGGAGTGCTAAGGCTCTGGTACCTTTTGTGAGCTGCCTCTCTATCTTTAACAGCACGAGAACAAGCGTGATTGATCCCAGGCTTTTTAGCATGAGGAGCAGAGAAAGTACGTACGTGGAATGTGTGCCTCCATTCCAGAGACCTCACCTCACCTCAGTGATGTGCTGCGAACCCACAGAGGGGTCTCTCTATCGGAAGCAGTGATCATTCCACAGGAAATCAGAAAAGTACATCCTCAGGTCGTCCCACCGAGCTGAAGCAAAATACTAGAGGCATCGCCGCTTTGGTGGGTCTACAGGAGCGATAGGACAGAATGCAGAAATAGTTGTGATCGGAGAAGCCCAACGGAGAGAACAGTTTGACAGAGTAAGCTGAAGGATTAGAGGTTAGGAAGAGGTCTAGAGTGCTGGGCCTGTCTCCAAGACGGTCGGGAATACGTGTAGGGTGCTGGACCAACTGCTCTAGATCATTGAGGAGAGCAAAGTTGTAGGCTTGTTCACCAGGCTGGTCAGTGAAAGAGGATGAAAGCCAAAGCTGGTGGTGAACATTGAAATCTCTTAGGATGGAGATTTAAGCGAAAGGAGAGTGGGTCAAGATGTGTTCCACATTAGAGTTCAAGTATTTAAAGAATTTTACAGTTAGTAGAGTTAGGTGAGAGATAAACTGCACAGACGTATTTTGTAAAAGAGTGACAATGACAATGGGCACGATAGCAAGTGATGTCGTTAAGCATGTAGACGGAAAATCAGCTTTGATTTGAAATTTAGGATAGAGGTAGTAGGAGAGAATAGAGTAGAGATTGCTGTCAGTAGCTCCCGAGAACCGTGTTTCGGTGAGGAAGAGAAGGTAGTGCTCCACAAAATGGAATTAGGAACGAAGACCGCGAATGTTGCAGAAGTTGATAAATAAGAAGTTTGTGAGTTATCAAGACACCTCTCAGGTCGTGAGCCAAAAGGGGAGACCTCTCGGAGAGAGTTTGTAGTCCTCCCCCCAGGCGGGCGGGGACTCCGAGGCTTTATTTTGTTTCGCCAAATTGAATGTGACAATTTAGGGGAAAGGTGTGTGTAGCGTGTATGTAGTGTGGTGCGGAAAGAGGATCTGTCTTTAGAGAGCATGCTGAACTCTACTCTGGTGTTGGTGAGACAAGTGGAAAACGGAAAGTGAGGTCTCTGGTGGGCTTGCAGCACACTCCTTGCTTCCCGTGTATACCTCACCGGGAGTGGCTTACGCCGTTTCTGTAGGTGTCTTCCTACTTACTCCCACAGTAAGAACTGCACCCAAGAACTGAAGAACAACGTTGGCATCGTCATTCGCAGGGCAGACAAGTCATCCATTTTCGTCATTTTTGGCTAAGAAGTCTATTTGAGCAGGATGGCAACTGTACCGACCGACACCACGAAATGCAGCACAGTAACAAGGAACCCAACGAGCGGCATCAAGACGAAGCTGAGTCGCATCCTCCGGCAGACCAACAATAACAAGAGCACCACGAAGCTCCCGCTCATAAAGGCGGCCACAAACTTAACAACGCCTACGGCAATAGTTTCCAAGAATGTTTCCTGGTGTGGACGGAAAGGGAAACTTACCTCTCTTTTCCCTCACTTACCTTCATGTAATCTTACAGGGACGAAATGAGAGCTTCACCGACTTCAGGCACCAGAGCTGCGATGGTCTGTTTCATATCTTGCAGGTGTAAACGAGGCTCCTTGATGCATCTGTGTGATAGCCAGTCTAATGGAGGCTGAAAAAGTCCTTCTGTACCTGGTATCGCTGCATGATGTTTTGGGTAACACCATTCGTAAAAGTAGTTCAAAGTCTTTGTTTGAAAACATTTGGGAAATAGAGTTTCCAAACAAAATTCTCTGATTTAGGGGCTTTGAGAAACAATTGGGAAACATTTGAGAAACAAATTAAGGGCGCGGCAAGTCGACCATCATGCGTCTCCTAGCGGCCAGCCGGGGCCTCCCGGCTTCCGCCACACCCCAATACAAAATGTGGTGTGGGAGGAGAAGGAAGACCTCAAACCACACGGATCGGCTCATGTGGTTGGTTGTGACCAGAAACGCTCGACTAACGGCTAAGCAGATGAAGGACTGTACCATGATCGCCTTAGAGACGTCAGCATTTGGCCCATTCAGCAGCGCCTTTATCACCGCCTGAGACGCATGATGGGCGACTTGCCACGACCGTCCGCCTCATGATTTCTTTGGCTGGCACTTTCTCCTCCCTCAAAGCCAAACTCCTGGCCTTCTCCAAATCAGACAAACGGATCGGGAAAATTATGAAAACCTCGGACAGTCTGAGAGCAAAAAAAGCGGGATAGGGAATGGTCTCCCTCAGAGGAGGAAAGCTCGCGAAAAGCAAACTTCCCTATTGACCTCCATGATCCCTCTGCTACTCAGACGCTCTTCCTGGTTTGAAGCCGAGGCAGGGAAGAATTGCCATATACCACCAGCAACGTCCTGATTGCCACATATCATAATGTAGGGACACTTATAATGGCACAAGCACCGCAGCAATATTCCAGCGGGCTGGTCACAGTACTTTCGGCGCCCACTGTGTGCATATATATATATATATATATATATATATATATATATATATATATATATATATATATATATATATATATATATATATATATATATATATATATATATATATATATATATATATATATATATATATATATATATATATATATATATATATATATATATATATATATATATATATATATATATATATATATATATATATCTATATATATATATCAAGAGCGGATGGGGCCAAAGAAGCAAGCTCAAACAGTGAGGTTTGGAACAATAAATGTTGGATCGATGACTGGAAGAGGTCGTGCCATCGCAGACCTAATGAAGGAAAGAAAAGTGGATGTGTTATGCGTGCAGGAAACGAGATGGACAGGAAATAAAGCCAAAGAACTAGGTGAGGGATTTAAACTCATCTATGGAGGGGCTAATAATGAAAAGAGAAATGGAATAGGAATAATTTTATCCAAGGATTTGAAAGACCTGGTGACAGAAGTGAATAGGAAAAATGACCGCATAATGTGGGTGCGACTGTCATTTGATGATTTCCCAGTGAATATCTTTAGTGTGTACGCACCACAAACAAGAAATTCAGAGGAGGAAAAGCAACAGTTTTGGACAGCTTTGCAGGAGGAATTGGAAAAGGTAGACGAAAGTGAAAGGTGCATAGTTGGAGGAGACATGAATGGACACATTGGAAATGGAAACGATGCAATCAGTCGGATTCACGGTGGAAATGCTTATGGTGATGGGAATGAGGATGGAGAGAAAATTATAGACTTAGCCCTGTCATTCGACTTGGTGATAGGAAATACTATATTCCGCAAGAAAAATGAACATCTAATTACGTACCGTAGTGGAGATAGAGCGAGTCAAATAGATTTCTTACTCTATCGCAGGAAAGATATCAAGGAGATAAGAAATTGTAAGGTTATACCGGGCGACCACGTGACTGCACAACACCGTTTACTAGTCATAGACCTAGCGATAGCTGTTAAACGCAGGCAGAAAAGGAAGGTCAAAATGGAGAAAAGGATTAAATGGTTCAAACTGAAAAATCAAGATCATAAGCAGGCTTTCAAAGAAAGAGTGCTAAGAGATATGGACATGGAAATGGAAGATGTAAATGGATGGTGGAACAGAATGAGTGAAAACATCTTGAGAGCTGGAAAAGAAATCCTCGGTGAAAGTAGTGGCAAGATATGGGAAAATAAAGAAACATGGTGGTTTAATGAAGAGGTACGGCAGAAAGTTCAAGCAAAGAAGATTGCGAAGAAAAGATGGGAAGTAACAAAGTTGGACGGTGATAAAGAGCATTACAAACAGTGCAGCAAGGAAGCAAAAAGAACGGTAGCAATTGCAAAGTCAGAAGCGTATGACAACCTGTATAAAGAGTTGGATACCAAGGAAGGACAACAAAAAGTATTCAAGTTGGCCAAGACGAGAAACAAAAGCACAAAAGACATTACACATATTAGACAGATCAAGGATGAAAGAGGGGTTGTGATACGAAAGGAAAGAGATATCATAATAAGGTGGAAGGACTACTTTGAGAAGCTGCTAAATGAAGAAAATGAGAGACTTATTAGAGATGATGGAGAACCGAACGACCAATTAGTAGGGGAGGTGACAAGACAAGAGGTAGAAAGAGCACTGAAGAAAATGAAAAATGGCAAGTCAATAGGGCCCGACGGAATACCAGTAGAAGTATGGAAAGCCTTAGGAAGAGAAGGAGTTGACATGTTGCACCAGCTGATCAGAGGAATAATGGAGAAGGAAGTTATACCAGATACCGATACCGATCTTTAAAGAGAAGGGAGACATCCAGGGCTGTGAGAACTATCGAGGGATAAAACTAATGTCTCACACCCTTAAACTATTCGAAAGGGTGTTGGATGATAGATTGAGACAGGTGGTACATATCGGTAGGCAACAACTAGGATTTATGAAGGGACTTGGAACGGTTGACGGAATTTTCTCACTTCGACAGAATATGGAAAAACATCGGGAAAAGCAGAAAGTACTACATATGGTTTTTATTGACTTGGAGAAAGCATACGATAGGGTCCCACGGCAAGAAGTATGGAGAAGCCTAAGAGAAAGAGGAGTGCCAGAAAAGTATGTCAGAATTGTCCAAGAATGCTACAAGAATGGTACAACTAGAGTTCGGAGTACGGTTGGTACAACTGACAGTTTCCATGTGAAAGTCGGCTTACACCAAGGATCGGCACTAAGTCCATTACTTTTCAATATAGTGTTCGATGTCAGTACAGAAAATGTCAGAGAGGAACCACCCTGGTGTGTATTATATGCTGATGACATCGTCTTGGTGACAGAGGAGAGAAGACAGCTGGAAAGAAAACTAGAAGAATGGAGAGTTGCTTTGGAAAGCAGAGGAATGAAGATTAGTAGGTCCAAAACGGAATACTTCACAACAGATACAAGTGGCGACCAACAGGCCACAATTAGACTAAATGGTGAAATGTTGAAGAGAGTGAAAACATTTAAGTACTTGGGATCAATGGTAGACGAGACAGTGGAGATGGAAAAAGAAGTGAATTTCCGGATCCAATGTGGTTGGAATAACTGGCGGAAAGTTTCTGGTGTGATATGTGATAGGAGGGTACCAGTAAGAGTGAAGGTAAAGTTCACAAAGCAGTGGTCAGACCTGCAATGGCGTATGGGCTTGAAGCAGCACCTCTGAAGAAGAACGAAGAAAAGAAGATGGATGTGGCGGAAATGAAGATGTTGAGATGGATGGTAGGAGTCACCAGAAGAGATCGAATTAGGAATGAATATATAAGAGGAACAGTGAAAGTAATTGAAATCTCCAAGAAGATCCAGGAGTCAAGATTGAGGTGGTATGGACACTTGAGAAGAAGAGTTGGGAAGATCATGTAGGAAGGAAGTCATGGAAATGGAAGTGCAGGGAAATAGAAGAAGAAGGCCCAAACGAAGGTGGATTGATAGCATAAACGGAGATCTAAGGAGAAGAATTTAAACCCAGAGATGGCCAACAACAGAAATACGTGGAGAAGGCTCATTCACAAGCGACCCCGATTAAGGAAAAGCTGGGAAGAAGAAGATATATATATATATATATATATATATATATATATATATATATATATATATATATATATATATATATATATATATATATATATATATATATATATATATATATATATATATATATATATATATATATATATATATATATATATATATATATATATATATATATATATATATATATATATATATATATATATATATATATATATATATATATATATATATATATATATATATATATATATATATATATATATTATATATATATATATATATATATATATATATATATATATATATATATATATATATATATATATATATAATATATATATATATATATATATATATAGTGAAGACATTAGTGCACAATTATCATGGTGATGATTGACGTGGGTTCGAATCCTTAATGATACCACGATTTTTTTTTTCACCGCTTATGGCTTAAAAACTACCCACATGCACCCATCAACCCGGACCTAGAGGAGCTGTCCAAGCGAATCAAGAACGAGTTCCGGGGCAGCATGAGCCAATGCAAGATGGCGCCACTATAAACACTCGCCTGCGCCAGAACGGGCTGGGCTGACCATCAGGCCCCACCTGAAGAAGCCTCATGGGCCGACCATCAGGCAATCACGTATATATATATATATATATATATATATATATATATATATATATATATATATATATATATATATATATATATATATATATATATATATATATATATATATATATATATATATATATATATATATATATATATATATATATATATATATATATATATATATATATATATATATATATATATATATATATATATATATATATATATATATATATATATATATATATATATATATATATATATATATATATATATATATATATATATATATATATATATATATATATATATATATATATATATATATATATATATATATATATATATATATATATATATATATATATATATATATATATATATATATATATATATATATATGTACGGTTGTGGTTGTGGTTGTGTGTGTGTGTGTGTGTGTGTGTGTGTTTCAGGTAAAATAGCAAATAAAATGCCTGCAAGGTACCATCACAACTCTACCACCATAAACAGAAGGTGCGGAAGTCGGAAAACGGGGAATTGTTTGCGTAATTTCCGTACATTTTTTATGTAGTATACGTGGTACTACGCTGACGCGGCATTGGTTCAGAGGAAAGAAGCTGCATGGCCAGGCCCGCCTCCTCCACAGCACTCAGCCCAGCAGGAATGCATAAAAATTATATACTGAGAGTAGACTATCGCTTTCTGTCTTGCCTAGCTTGTCTATCTTACCCTACAATACCTTTACTTTTTGGAGTTTATGATCTAGTCTTCATGATCGCCCTATGCTGTATTATATCATGCTGCGACACAACGCGCTGGCAACAAAGGAAGGGAGTGGCGCCTTAATGCACTTGCTCATTCCGGCTGTTCTTATGACTTCAAACTTGTGCGGCTGGTTTTTGTTGTCGTTCTACTTACGTGCACGCAGCTTGCCTCTCCCTGGAATGCTATGGTCTCGAGGCAATGCTATAGTGGCCTTTTCGAGTGCCCTCACGGAGACTAAACAAGTCATCGTCGCCACCACGAAGAATGACAAGCAGAGCGAGTCTGCAGAAATAAATGATCAAGAAAGGGCTAAAAAAAGTTCATCGAGAAGGTGGCTCTCATAAGCTGAGGATCGCACAGGATGTTCTGTCTACGTGTGTTGGGTGGTGTGTGCGTAGGAGGGGGAAAGTGCGTGGTAAATCCGGTTTGGTTTAGTTTGTTGCATTATTTTGGTTAGGTTGTTGGTAGAGGAATTTGTCCTGAGGCGGGGTGTGGGCGCAAGGGCGTGCATACATATGATGGGGGGTATTTCAAAGCATCACAGTGACTCATTTGCGGTAAGGTCGCTCTAAATCACGTTGTGGGGCGAATATAACGAGTATTTTGTTTGTTTTACAGTAATGAAAAAAGGAACAGCTGGTGAGCGGTAAATCAGAGATACACAGTGAGTCAACTACTGTGAATTCCTCATGTAGAGAAAACAGCAATGGTTCACCCTATGAGCCCATGACAGATGGAGGTGCAGAATGACAGTGCAGCAGTCTCGAGAATGATGTGCAGCAGGCATGTTCAAGTCAGTCAGCGGAAAAGAACTCTTTCATGTCGCACCGACTGTGAGAATCGTAACCAGCTGGACCAGTATTCTCAAACGTATCAGCATGTCTGTTAATTCTCCATTTTTAGAAGCCTCTCATAGAAGTTGCTGGACTTTTCGTAGGCCACCAATGAAAATCCGGTTAATCTTCTCTGTGGCCTTGGGAAATAGTCGTAATGGGCGCCCGATACGTTTGGGAATACGGACCCAGAGCGTGTTGTATACTCTGTTCCGTAAAGAAAACTGAAAAGGACTACCAGCACTCCTACGCCCATAGCAACACACAACTTTTGACTCAAAGGCGAAGGGCAGGCCTATCTGGATGAGTGACGCAGCGCACTCAACCACCCCGCGCTGCATCCTTCTCTCCCTCCTCCTGAATAATCTACGTTTTTTTTTTTTTTTACACGTTGCTGCCTCTTGCTGTTGGCATCTTCCCGATGGGGCCTGATGGTCGGCCCAAGGCTTCTTCCAGGTGAGGCCTGATGGTCGGCCCAGCCCGTTCTGGCGCAGGCGAGTGTTTATAGTGGCGCCATCTTGCACTGGCTCATGCTGGCCCGCGGAACTCGTTCTCGATTCGCTTGGACGGCTTCCTCTAGAGTCCGGGTTGACGGGTGGTCTTCAGGACAGCATGTGGGTAGTTTTCAGCCACTCGGGGGTGACTGAAAAATCCGAGGTGGTACCGTGGGGGATTCGAACCCGCGTCGTCCATCACGCGGTGAATGTGGGCCCAGTGCGCTACCAGTTCAGTCTGGACGTGCCAGACACTAAGGACAGGTTGGCACGCCCTCAGCCTTAGTCATCCTGCTTCCTTGTCAAGTGTGGCGTTCCCGTAATACTGAGAGACGGGACTCCCGGAGGTTGAGAGGCTAGCGACACACATGGGGTTATTTTTATCTCATGATATTATTTTCTTCCCCAAAAGAGACAAAAATGTGATTCTCCAGCCTGAGAGGAACGAGATTAGACATTGTTTCCAGGGGCGATTCCCGTGCACTCGGTGGGCTCTCCTGAACGCCACGTTTCCTCGGATATTTCCTGGAAAGACTGACTCACCTTGATTCATCCGGATCAGATGCAGCGGTGAGGTCAGGTGAAGGACAAGTGTTTGTGTGTGTGTGTGTGTACTGGGGTAACCGTGTACCAACCTTTTTTTTGCAAACAATTATGCCCACGGCCAAACAGCATACACAAGGCAGCTCCTGAAGAGGAGTTGCTCACATACTTCTTTTCCCGTCCATAAACACATCTGATCTTCCTTTGAAGGTTTCAGTTCTTTACCTCCACTACACACCTACTCAGTTTGTTTCCACTACTCTTTTCGTGAACTAGTTTTTGCCTATTTTTTTCTGAACTTGAATTTTTCCATATTATACTCATTACTGCGTGTTCTCACATCGTTATTAATATAAGCAATTCATATAAATCACCCTTGTTAACTCCCTTAAACCAATAAGTCATTAATCATGAATTATTAGATCAAAACCAATTTAATCATCACGTAGTCTGTGTCTTTCCAGGGAATCTCATGCTGCTCTTCATCGTCTCTATCCTACTCATTCTTCTCCTCTTCCTCCTCGTCTTCTTTCCTCGTTTTCTTCCGCTCCTCTTTTTTCTTCTTTTATCCCTCCTCTTCCGGCGTATGACCACAGATGTTGCGCCAACTAAACGAAACTTTTCCCTCCTCTTTCTCCTCCTCCTCTACCGCCTCCGTTCTCCTCCGCCTCCGCCTCCGCCTCCTCCTCTCCCTTTGAATACTGAAGTGCTTTCGTCTGCCCTGCGTGCACCAAGTGGCTGTTCAGTTGCTTTAGTCTTTATCTGGACTGTAAGTTCACATGTCCCTAGATCATTTTAGTCATTCTCCTCTGTATCGCTTCGAATCTATATCCTCCCTGTCATAGGAGCACCAAATCTGAACAGCGTAGTCCAAATGAGGCCTAACCAGTGCTAAATATAACTTAAAGATAACTTCTGAGCTCCGGTTGTTTACGCTTCTCGAAATACAACCAAAGACTCCATTAGTGCGGTTTCTAGAGATAACACATTGATTTCTGGGTCAGAGGTCAGAACTCACACGCACACCCAAGTCTCTCTCGCAGCTGGATTTGTCAAGAGGTGTGATATTTGATGTGTAATTATTATGAGGGTTATTTCTTCCCGCATTAAGGGAGTCGCATTTGTCGATACTGAACTGCATCATGCATTTGTCGGCCCACTCATACAAAACATTTAGGTCGGTATCGTTGGACAGTTTCGACTCCCACAATCACCATTTCCAAAGCCCAAAAGGAGATCAGTCAGGTTCTTATGAGTGGTATTTTAGGTTCATGGTACAGAAGAAGGGTCAACCTACCACCAGTCATAAAACCCCTGGAAATGCCCCGAACGCCTACGAAAGTCTTGTCAATTAGGTGTGCTTGGGCGCCGATATGTTTAATAATACGAACTTTTGTTCCTCCCGAAGTATCTCTGCACCGATGCCTGAGTAGATCAGCCGCTTGCTATACCGTGGTCAAGATCGTTGATGTATATGATAAACAGTAATGGTCCCAGAAGGCCAGTACTCATCGCTGCGGGACGCCTCTAGT
>NW_026111965.1:572500-712500 GCF_024679095.1 Eriocheir sinensis
CTTTCTTGATGGGGCCTGATGGTTGGCCCAACCTCTTTTTTTTTTTTTTTTTTTTTTACGTCTTGGCCTATTGCGCCGGTAGGCTTCTTCCCGGTGGATCCTGATGGTCGGTTCAAGGCTTCTTCCCGGTGGGGCCTGATGGTCGGCCCAGCCCGTTCTGGCGCAGGCGAGTGTTTATAGTGACGCCATCTTGCATTAGCTCATGCTGCCCTCCCGGAGCATGCTGATTGATCCTAGAATCTAGAGTCCGGGTTGATAGGTAGTCTTCTGGACAGCATGTGGGTAGTTTTAAGCCACTCGGCGGCGGCTGAAAAATCCCAGCTTGGTGACACCGGTCGGAGATTGAACTCGCGTCCTCCTGAACGCGGGGCCGTCTCGCTATCTGTTCAGCGCAGGCGAGTGTTTATAGTGGCGCCATCTTGCTTGGCTCATGCTGCCCTCAGCTCATCTTTGATTCTGTCTTTTAGAGAGAGAATCTACAATCCGGGGTGATAGGTGGTCTTCAGGACAGCATGTTACCAATCTTAGGCCACTCGGCGGTGACTGAAAAATCCCAAGTTGTGTTGGTGGGCGGAACAGGAACCCGCGTCCTCTTGGACGCCGCGCCCGCACGTAAACCACTCAGCCACCGCCTACCAATATATATATATATATATATATATATATATATATATATATATATATATATATATATTTTTTTTTCTTTTCTTTTCTTTTCTTTTTTTGCGTATTGCCTATATGGCGGCGGTAGGCTTTCTTGGTGGGTCTGGTCAGTCTGCTTGTTATGGCGCACGCAAGTATTTATAGTGGTGCCATCTTGCTTGGCTCATGTTGACTGACAGATACTGTCATTGGAAATTTGAGAAAAAACAGTACGTGATTGTGTGAACACTGATGTTGCTACCATGCGTAAAGCAATCTTCTCCTACCTGCACCCCTGCAGCACAGATGAAAATCCACTGTAGGCTTCTGTCCTGATGAAGAGCATTCATGGTGCTTTTATAAAATCCCCAGTGAGAAGCGTTGACCAGTTCTGGACATATATCAAGACCTCAAAAAGCCCTTCCTGGCCAAGATCCACAGTGAGTATCGTAAACCCATTTTGGACATAATATATTATATCAAGACTTCACCTCTACTGAACGTTTGAAAAAATGTCTCAAAGGGAGAACACAGAATCCTAATGAAAGGTTTCACTTAAAGATTTGGGCTAATGTTCAAAGACAAAGTTTGCATCAGGTGATAGAAATCGGTTCTGTACACAAGTTAGAGTTCTGGAACACATATTTTATATAATTGATATGAAGCTGCAGATCCGTCTTTAAGAGGAACTACAACCAGTCCTGCCATCAAACAACTACAGATGCAAGATGAAGATCGTCTCTCCCCAAGAACACATACCAGGAAAAGAAAACTTCCAACCAACGTATCCGAGGAATACACTCTTGGTGGATACTGAGGCAAGATGGTTCCCTGTGACACTCTTTCGAAACCAACTCCAATACCATGATAAAGAAAGGACCAGGTACAATGAACAAAAGCTTTGAAGCTCGTTCCTGAAAAACTAAATATACAGCAACATCATTGCTAATTTTCAACTACTAATAATTAACAGAATCAGCATCATCGGTAGAGTATTCTCAAGCAGCTTCAATATGCTCTTGTAAGTATTATATGAGAATTGTAAACAAATGTCGCATTTTTTTGTGTATCTATAAATATTTTAAATTTTTTGCCTCATTGCTGAAGGTCAGAACATCATAAATCTGCATTAATATCTTCATCTATCCGTTCTCATTATGGGGACTGACACCAAATAAAAATCCAGTCAAAGGTTATATCTCTGAATCAGTTTGAGAGGGGTAAAAAATCACCACAGCAAATGACAAAAAAAAAGGATAATTGAGCTGAAACTTGAGTAGGTACAAAAATTAGAAAGGCGAATTACTGTGTACAAATATCAGCCATTTCAGCCATAATGGAAATTCACGTGGACGATCCCCTTCACTAGCATCTTCATCCTTCGGCAGAACTCTGGAACAGACTTCCGACATCTGTGTTTCCTCCTGCCTACGACTTCAACTCTTTTAAGAGGACAAAATCTGAAAACCACACGTTGACACGTACATATGGACGGTAATACTAGAAACACCTGAACCGGTGTTGTATTATTTGGCTTCCCCACCGTCAAAAGCTGGCGCTTTTGTTTACAAACACTGGTCTCTCGTGAGTTGCGCATGCTCAGACCAGCAAGCATAAAACTGTACAGTCTCACAAAGCTTTTTAACCGTAATTAAGAGTTTTTGGAAGGCTGAATCAGACATACGTGCTTTCTATATACTCGTACAGGGCTGTAGTACGCCGTACCCAAGGGGGGGGGGTCGGACGACCCCCCCGATCTGCTAAAATGTCCACTTTCTGAGAGTCAAAACGAAAACTGGTACCTTTCTGTTGCATTTCTGGAGAACTCAGGATTTTCTTTATTTATTTTCAGTATTTAAGTTACGGAATCGCATATTGAATATTATAGAGCAAGATTTAAAGGCCTAGGAAAATATCTTTGTGACCTCATTCCTCACATGCAAGCAGAAAGTGAATTTTAGTGCAGGCCACTATCATCATCGGCACTTCGAAGAGGAAATAAGGGAAGACTTCCTTGCCTTTGTGCACGCCCAAGACCTCACCGGTAAAGATTTAGCCTGGCTCCTTTTGCGCACCGTTGAAGACCTCGGATTGGACATGGCCAAGTGCAGGGGACTTGGTTTCGATGGAGCAAGTGCCATGGTGGGAACATTCAAAGGGTGTGCCGCAGTACTCATGAAGAAGTACACCCTGGCCAAGCCAATCCACTGCTTTAACCACCGGCAGAATCTAGTACTGCTGAAGGCGTGTGACGTCAAGGAAGTGAAGATCGCTCTTCAAACATTGACCGAGGTGTACAACTTCGTTCATTCTTCGAATATGCGCTCTCTCCGCTTCACAGAGGTTGTCAAGCTTACCTCGGCCAAGCGCGAAAAGCTTGTTCCCCTGTGCCCCACCAGGTGGATTAAGAGACACAGAGCCCTTACATGCCTAAGTAAAGTGCCGCCCCAGGGCAAAGTTCTAAGTGACGCCCCCCCCCCCCCCAATCACCACTTCCCACCTCCACCACGTATCTTTACTGCCTATGACCCTAATTTGGGCAACGTGATTATAGGATACCGGTATACATAATGAAATATGCTTTTGCTGTGTGTGCCGTATAATTAAGTGAAATTAAATTGATTTAAATTAAAATTTGTATTTAATATCCCTATTGCAGAAAGGATAAGGGAAAATATTTCATATTTTGTTGATTTTAATGCAAAAATTGTCGATTACGGTAAACTATTCAGGCCTTCTTTGACCTTTTTTTTATTATTATCATTATTATTTTGTTAGCCTTGTGGGCGGCAGGTCAAGGCTAGAATTGATGACCCCCTAGAAGTGCCGCCCCCGGGCATATGCCTGCCCCCCCCAAAAAAAAAAAAAAAATTGAGGGCCCTTTTTCTGCCTGTCATCGCGGTTTTTTCCCGAGGAAGAATTTGACGCCACCGCTGGGCTCCTTCTCATCGCCATACGTGTTCCCCGCTTTCTCGTTGGACTGGTTGTAGTGGAGTGTATATTGGCGCATACTCTGGAGCCGACCCGAACTCTTCAGAGAAAAGATGGCGACCTGGTGTCAGCCTATATGCCACGATTCGTGGCATCGAGACCATTTTGCCAAGTTCAGAGCAGATGCGGAGAATCATTTTCACGACGTGTTCATGAAAGCGGAAGAGCTTTTGGTCGAGGTGGGGTCATCGCATGACACCATCCCTGTGCCACGACTCTGTGGACGACAGACCCAGCGATCAAATGTTCCGTGCGAGAATGCTGAGGAGTACCTACTATCGCCGGGAGGTGTACATTCCGTTCGTGGACACGACGACACAGTGCCTGTCGCACTTCAGCTCAAGCAACTCCTCAAAGGCCCCGAAACGGATGTTGCGGCTGTGCTTCAAGCGGCGAAGCTCTACGAGCTCGTCATCGAATCCCTGACACCCGTGAAGGCGGAAGCGGAGCGCTGGGCATTATCTGTTCCGGTCTTCCAAAATATCAAAGAAACCCAGGCACACGCCAGCACCAGCATGTTCCCCAATCTCGCCATTCTCTTGAAAACTCTGTTGACGCTTCCAGTCTCCAACGCGGAAGCCGAGAGGTCTTTCTCAGCATTGAAAAGGCTGAAAACCTATCTGAGGAGTACCGTCGGCCAAGTGCGCCTGAACGGACATGCCCTCCTCTGTGTCCAATATGATATCCCCATTTCAGTTGAGAAAGTGATCAGCAAATTCGGCAAAAAAGAACGCCGACTACTCTTCGCTTAGTGAGGCACTTGTTGAATACTTGGGAATTTGTAAATATATTTCTTTACATCAGCCAATCTTTGCAAATGTGTTACCTCAATCCCATGTAAAAGAAGCCATATATGGATTCCTTTTTATCTTCAGCTGTGTCTAATTTTACATATTAACTCTTTTTTTGTAATGGTTAGGTTTGTAATTTATATATGACCTGTATTATGATCACTCTTGCTGCTTACATATCGAAATAAACGTTTAGTTTTCTTCGAATGCTCGTATGGTGATTATTTCTACCTGTTCAGATCTGCCTTTTCACTGGTCTGATGTACAATTTGAATTATTTCTTGTTATTGCTTTCCAGCTGAAATATTGATTGCACTTCATAATTATATATATATATATATATATATATATATATATATATATATATATATATATATATATATATATATATATATATATATATATATATATATATATATATATACAAGAAAAATTGATTTGGCACATATACGTTGATTCGATTGGCCCTCACTGTTTTGAGGCTGTCGGTAACGTATGAAATTTTACCCGCGGGCCCCCCCAAATTGATTGTCTGTCTCCGCCCCTATACAGTACCACTACCACCATCCTCGCTGTTTGTAGAATGACACTCTGTACGAGTTGTATTATATGTACAGAGTGTCGTTCTAGAAACAGCGAGGATGGTGGTATTGTATGTCTGATTCAGCCATCCAGCAACTCTTAATGTGTTAAAAAGCTTTGTGAGACTACAGGTGTACGCTTACTGGTCTGTGCATGCGCAGTTCACGAGAGACCAGTGTTTGTAAACAAAAGCGCCAGCTTTTGACGATGGGACACCAAATAACACAACACCGGGTGCCTTCAATACCATGGCATGCTCACAAACGAATATGTAATATCAAATTTGAGGCAGTGAATAATCATTTCTTGGGAAAAGTTAAATGATTTTTCTCTTTGATATATTGATTTTTGAGTAATTAAAAAAACCTAGTGTTTTAATGTTGATGATCTAAGTATGAAATCTCTCCACCTAAGATATTTCATACCCCGAAGTTTTTTCATACAACACCGGGCCACGCATGCGCAGTAGGGAGACAACTTTTTTTTTCTGAGAGGCGCAAAAAAAGTAGCGATTATCGCTAGTTTAGTTACAAAAGTAACGAAGATACCGATATATATTTAAATAAGTAGCGGATGGCCGATAACCCGATTTTGTTATCAGCGATTAAGTATCGCGATAACTTATCCCGATAACGCCCAGCTATGGGTAGCAACATCAGTTCACACAGTCAAGTACTGCTTTTTGTCAAATTTCAAATGACAGTATCTGTTAGTCAACATACAAGCTCCACCAAGCCGACTTCTCATGGTGGTGATGATGGTTACATTTTCTTTCTTCAGTCTGCGGAGTCGTGTCCCCACCCGTTTGCATACATTATTAATACATTTATCCTTGCACTCTGGAACATCGTAGGGACCCACACCCACTCAGTATGTGTACGGGATTGGAAGCGCTGGAGTCACCATCTACAGATGTTGTATACCACAGGTGATGTTGTTGAGATCGATTACAGATCCTCACAGCCGTTTCGGCCTCCATGGCACCTGCATTGCCATCAAATTTCTTCCCAGAGGTAGCACCTGAAGCATAATAAACCTCCTCCCAGATGAGATAATCTGCAGATGAATTTTTTTTTTCTTTTGTTTGGTGGAAGAACTGTAGAAATTGGATAGTACTTTGAAGTCAACAATAATGCCAGTTTTGACGTCAATCGCAAGACCAATGCCGGTGTGTGATTCATGACCTCGTGCCATCCAGGTGCCATCAAATGTCACGGCAATATCAAGATCATCATCATCAGATGGTTCCAAGTTTATGGTTCCCATGGAACCATAAACTTACAATATCCCAGCAATTGCAGTCTTTATTACTGTAATATAATGGGCATCCTGTACACATGCTTGACATAACTGGTATATTTTGAGCAACTGAATCCCTCTGTGCCAAGCGCTCCAATAATGGTTGACATCCCTGCACGACCAAGATTACTGGTGAAACTCGGGTGTGTCAGCGTGGTGTCCACAGCTGTCATCTTCCTCCGGTATTGTTCTGCAGCAGGTTGTAATGTAACACGGCCTGCTTTGCAGTCACAGGTGACATCTATGTCCGCATCCAAGTGTTTCATACGTATGTTTAGACCTAGGCTATATCTTGATAACAGTTCCTGCTTGAAAGGTTTGAAAAGAGCTGAAGAAACTGCCCCTTTGTTATGAAGACAAGCTCCTCGTCATCGCTGCCATGAGGTGAGGGGCACGCAGACTGAAACAGTTTGGCGCGCAGCTGTGCTGTAGTTGTATCTCGCAAATACTGCTGTTCGTGTGATGTTCTCTTCTGCTACTGTGAGACTTTTGCTGGCCGTGTTGAAGGTGAGCCTGCCGCTGCTGGTCGTGGTGGTGTCCAGGTGGTTGACGCTCCTGGACAAGGCAGAGCGGCAGGGGTCAGTGGTGGCAGTCACAGTCACTTATACCAAGTCAAGTCATACGCAGGTTTGTGAGAGCAGACAAGGCAGAGGCGTGGCTTAAGCCGGGCGCACATTGAGACGCAGGTGACACTGGCAACCCAGCACAGAGCAGGGCAGAAAACTGCATCTCACTATTTTAAATGTAAGCGCGCACATTGTCACGCATGGCAGCACAGTGCAGGTGCAGACTTGTTTCGGCCTGCGTCACGCAGTCTTTGAAACGCAGTTTTCTGCACACTTGCGGCACTCTAAGGGCCGCTTTCACAGTCATTTTGTTTGTTTTGATCGTTACCAATGGCGGCGATCGCCGCTATAGTATTGTTGTGCTGGAAGCTTCCCCCGGCGTCCATGGGGCTCTAGAAGGCTCCGGGAAGAACGAGCAGCGGGGCGGGGAGCAAAGCCTCGTGGGCGCGGCCAGGCGCCAGGCGGGAAGTGTTGCCAACTCGCACATACTTTTGCTACATGTTCTTGTATGATCTAAAATATACTGTAACATTCTAGACTGTACTGTTCTGGATATATATAGGAGAAGAGGGCGAGAGAGGGCCAGTCCCAGTCATAGTAAGCTAGTGGTAAGTGAAGAGTCAGAGTGAAGTGTACTACTAAGGAAGAATATTAAACTACAGAAGCTGTGCAAAGTGTTTACATATCTCCCTCCCATGGAGTCTCCTGACGGCGACACGGAACCCAAGTAAAACGTCCGGCATAACATTGGCGTCAGGAGTGTAGCCATTTGTTTTTCGCCATGGAGACTCGTTCCCAAGCTGCCCAGAGGGACGACATGTTGACTGAACTTTTGGAAGCCTTGAGACTACAGGGGGAGAAACAAGAAAGAGCACAGCAACAACAAGAAAGAGCACTCCAGGAACTCAAAGAACAACAAGAAAAAGCACACCAAGAACTCAAAGAACAACAAGAAAGAGCACAGCAACAACAAGAAGGAACACTCCAAGAACTCAAAGAACAACAAGAAAGAGCACAGCAACAACAAGAAGGAACACTCCAAGAACTCAAAGAACAACAAGAAAGAGCACAGCAACAACAAGAAGGAACACTCCAAGAACTCAAAGAACAACAAGAAAGAGCACAGCAACAACAAGAAGGAACACTCCAAGAACTCAAAGAACAGCTAGAAGATCGCTTCACAGGATTACAGCTACAGCTAAAAGCAGCACAAGATGGAAGTGAATCAGTGCGAAGAGAAATGACTGGTGTGACCACGAACTTGGGACAACGCCTGATAGAAGTGGAGAAAGAACACACAAATCTTCATCAAGAGATGGAGGTGGTACGAGAGACGACACACAAAGATATATTAGAAGTGCAGGGAAAGGTGAACCGTACTGAACAGGCAGTTTGTGATGTAAGTGACAGAGTGAAAGCCCTTGAAGACTGCTTGGCTGGAAACGGACAGCCAGTGCCTGCAGGGGCTAGTTGTACCCAAGATGCTTCTCCTACGCAAGTCCAGGGTAGTTTGAGCCCTGTTTCGCCTGAGTTTATACCAGCAAGAAGTTCCGCCAGCCCCATGAGTCTGCTGGGTTCGCCTGTTAGAAAGAAGCTTCAGGAGTTTGATGGCAAGGTCTCCTGGGAGGCTTACCGCGCTCAGTTTGAGCTGTTGGCAGCTCGGAACGGATGGGATGACCAAGAGTGCGCGGTTCAGCTGGCCACTAGCCTGAAAGGGGCGGCGCTGGAGGCCCTTGCTCCCCTCGACAATGCGACAAAAGGCAGCTATAGCGGGCTGGGACAGGAGCTGGAGCAACGATATGGGACCAAGCACCAGAACGAGCTCTTCAGGGTTAGGTTCAGAACCCGCAACAGGAGGCGCGGCGAGTCTCTTCAGGAACTCGCTCAGGACCTTGAGTTCATGGCGCACAAGGCATACCCAGGTGTCACCCCTGACCTGCTGACGGTTTTGCTGCGTGATCAATTCATCGATGCCCTGAACAGCCCTCAGCTGAAGATACAAGTGAACCAAGCTAAGCCAACATCAATGCAGGAAGCTCTGGCACGTGCCATGGAGTTTGAGTCCTTTGTTAGGTCTAGCTTGTCAAGCTTCAGGGACGACTCGACTTCTGGGTTTAGGGCACGAAAGGGCGCTGTCAGCGACACAGACAGGTTCCAAGGAACGTGCTGGTACTGCGAGAAGGTTGGGCACAAGGAGAACGAATGCTATAAGAGGAAGAAGGAATATGAAGGTGGCGCTAAGAAGAAGCCCAGAGAAGGACCCAAGTGCTGGACCTGTGGAGAAAAGGGGCACTGGAAGAATGAGTGTCGGAAAAATGTGCCCCCAACGAGGGACCACCACTCGGGAAACTAAGAAGGACTGGTTCACGGGGGCAACGACCAGTCTGTCCTGTACATGCCCCAAAGATATCAATGTGCAGGAGAACCACCATGACGAGCTGCCAAGTGGAGGGCAAGGTTGACGGAGTGTTGTGGCCTGTGGTCGTCGACACAGGCTCGGAACGCACATTTGTGCGGCCTGACGTGGTGAGTCATCGTCGGCTTCCTAAGACGGCGCATCGACTGTGTGGAGTCACTGGACACTATGCAGAGCTCAGAGGCCCAGTGGACGTGAAGTTTGAGCTCGGAGGAAAGGAAGAGTCCCTCTCTGTGTACGTGGCTGACATGGACGACCCTTGCATCCTAGGTATGGATTATCTTGTCTCCCACAGGTGCGAGCTGGACTTCCGCGCTAAGCAGCTGACTGTAGGAGGAAGGAGGGTGCCACTGACGACTGTGCACAAAGAGGGCCTGCCAGTGACAGTCAAGCGCACCACCATTATTCCTCCGAGGTCAGAGATGCTGTTACCCTGTCAAATTACGGGTGCCCCCCCGGCTAGTCTGTGTGGTAGAGAGTGGAAGTCGATGTCCGGTAGAAAACGGGGTGATTGTAGGCAGGAGGAGGAAGGAGGAGTAGGTGAAAGGGAGAGTGAGGTGGGGGAGGGAGGGACGGACGAGGAGAGGGAGGAGGAAGAGGGAGAAGGGGAAGGTGAAGGACAGGTGTGGGAGGGAGGGACGAGCGAAGAGGCGGAGGACAAGGAGGAGAAAGAGGGAGAGGAGGAGGAGGAGGAGGGTGGGTGGGGAGAGGGGAGAGGGGGGACGGAAGAGGAAGGCGAGGAGGAGGAGGAGGAGGAGGAGGAAGAAGAGGAGGAAAGGTAGATGTTGATAGGCAGAGACGAAAGAGTTTGACCAGGTAGGGTGTCAGCACGGAAGCACAGTTTTTAAGGACAATAGGAGGCACTCGATCAGGTCCATAAGCCTTCACGATTCCGGGCTTAATGTAAAGGTCATAGTTAGCGGGAGTTCGAAGGCTCTGGAACCTTTTGTGAGCTGCCTCTCTATCTTTAATAGCACGAGAACAAGCATGATTAAACCAAGACTTTTTAGCATGAAAAGTAGAGAAAGAACGTGGAATGTATGCCTCCGTTCCAGAGACAATCACCTCTGAGATGCGCTTGGCACACACAGAGGGGTCTCTCTCCTGGAAGCAGTAATCATTCCATGGGAAATCATAAAAGTACATCCTCAGGTCGTCCCACCGAGCTGAAGCAAAATGCCAGAAGCATCGCCTCTTCGGTGGGTCCAGAGGATGTACAGGAGCGACAGGACAGGAAACAGAAATAAGGTTATGATCGGAGGAGCCCAACGGAGAGAACAGTTTGACAGAGTAAGCAGAAGGATTAGAGGTAAGGAAGAGGTCTAGAATGTTGGGCCTGTCTCCAAGACGGTCGGGAATACGTGTAGGGTGCTGAACCAACTGCTCTAGGTCGTTGAGGAGAGCAAAATTGTAGGCTTGTTCACCAGGCTGGTCAGTGAAGGAGGATGAAAACCAAAGCTGGTGGTGAACATTGAAATCTCCCAAGATGGAGATTTCAGCGAAGGGAGAGTGAGACAAGATGTGCTCAACTTTAGAATTCAAATAGTCAAAGAGTTTTACATAGTTAGTAGAGTTAGGTGAGAGATAAACAGCACAGATGTATTTAGTAATAGAATGACAATGAAGTCTTAGCCAGATGGTGGAAAATTCAGAAGAGTCAAGGTCGAGGGCACGAGAGCAAGTGATGCCGTTGCGCACGTAGGCACAACATCCAGCTTTGGATTGAAATTTAGGATAGAGATAGTAGGAGGGAACAGAGTAGAGATTGCTGTCAGTAGCCTCAGAAACCTGTGTTTCGGTGAGGAAGAGAAGATGAGGTTTAGAGGAGGAGAGGTGGTGTTCCACAGAATGAAAATTAGAACGAAGACCACGAATGTTGCATTTGTTTCGAAACTTGATGAAATTCAATTTTTTTGGAAATTTGACCTTGGGCGAACTTTTCGAGGTCAAGGTCAAAGGTCAAGGTAAGGGCCATGAAAGGTGCGTCTTTCCATGAGCAGTTCCTCGATGCCCTTCAGAAAACCGGTTGGAGACCAGTGGGTGCCGCCCCTTCCTGCAAGACCGTCCCTATTGCCTGTTGAAAGCAGTATTACTGACTTTTCTCTCTACCACCAAATGTATTCTTGGTATTACCCTTAACAACCCCTGTATTGTACACAAATACCACTCTCCCACTTGGCTGAGTTGTATCCTGAACTTGTTCCAGAGATACCTTGAGTATATGCGTAGGGCATTCAGGACAGATCGTCATTCTACTCGGCATAAATCGTAGCAATCCTAATCTCTAGTGGGTTAAGTAGGGAGCATACGCTTTAGCTGCGCGTGGCAGTGGTGGTCATAATTATAAGTTGTCCCTTTGAGCCTGTGGAGGGAGAGAAGCCATTAACCCGACACAGGACCAGAGAAACATCCGACTTACTTTGGTTTACCTTCCCAAAATTTCCCCAGGTATCGTTTATCGACCTTCCCGGAAAAAAGGATGAACAGCTGGCTGGGTTGCACCCTCCCGCCCAGGCCTGGATTCAAACACATGCCCGCAGATTCGTAGTGTTTCGAGCTGTCCCAAGTTGTCCTGCGTTGTCCCTAGTTCAGCCCAGGGCCTATTTTCTACAATTTTACAAGGATCCACAGGGATGTAAGAAAACAACAAAGAGCCAGACGGCCTCCACTTGGCAGCTCCTGAGTGGGTAATTCAGCAACTTCCCTTCCCATGCATTAATATATCAAGCTTCCAATTGAAACTTTAATCGGGTTTGCCGCAGCTGCACGTCTGTTCGGTTTGTTTCACTCATCACCACCCTCTTCGTGATATATATATATATATATATATATATATATATATATATATATATATATATATATATATATATATATATATATATATATATATATATATATATATATATATATATATATGAGTTCTATTTTCTTCCTGAACCTGAATATATCAATTGAATTTACATTGAATTTACCCATTAGTTACATATGTTATTAAGTATTTTATTATATATATTAAGTATTTTTACATATGTTATTAAGTATTTTCTGGGTAGGCGGTGGCCGAACTGGTAGCGTACTGGGCCCACATTCACCGCGTGATGGACGACGCGGGTTCGAATCCCCACGCTACCACTCGGATTTTTCAGTCACCGCCAAGTGGCTTAAAACTACCCACATGCTGTCCTGGTCCCAGATTCACTAACGCCTCGCAGATACGACAATCTTAAGTAGATCCAATATGGCGGAAATAAGAATGTCGTATCTTGCGATTCACAAAAAAATCTTAAGTCCGCCATGTTTAGATTTTCCTGCCTTAACGCTGTTTCACACTCCCGCCGACAGACGGCGTAGTGTGTTGTTGACATATTTCGTTCAACCAATGGCAGCGCTCGATACATACGTACTCTAGAGACAGTAGCCAATCACAGGAACCTCAATACCAGTGCAGCACGTGGCCCGTGACAGAAGCAGGCGATGTCTGTGACAGAGGCAGGCGATGTTGTCTGCCCCACCGGGAGTACGGAGATGAAGTGAGGAAGTTCAGGTAAGCCAATCACTTGTCATGTGGAGAGTCAGCTTGGTATATTGTTGCTAAAACGTGCTAGTGAGTGAAACATTTTTGTTAACCTGCATGAAGGTATCCTTTAGGTAACGTTATAAACGTGTCTTTCTGTCAGTTCTTAGCCATGACTTTGTCCTCCAAGTTGTCCATGATCAGTCTCATTACCCTGTTTTGACCTCCTCTGTAGGTAAAAGTGTAATATACTTGCATGCACCAAGTTATCTCACCATGGAGAGGGGAAGGGATATGGGGCCACACACACTTCAGTGCGTGATGTCATTTCAGTATTTTCATAGAGGTGAGGCCATTTACTGAGCAGCAGAGCTTAGCAAATATATCAGTCATTAAGATTTGCCACTTCTGCCACCAGGGCACTGCCCAGTAATGTGGCTAGGATTAGGAGTGGAGCTCAGACATTGTCAGCTGCTCAGATATTGGGAAGTAGATAAAACGGCATACTTTCCAAAGAGCAGCTTGCTGTATTATGGCTTAAAACACTGTCGCTCTACTATAAGTGCAATAACAATAAGTAAAAAGCTCTTTCATAGTGCTTGAGATAAACTAACTTCCTATTAAAACATAGATACTTTAAATTCACTATTATAGCTTAGTTATTGTATTTCTTTGTTTTCTTCATTTCCACAGAGTTTATTACTATGTAAACTTTCTACTTCATTGCTTCTTAACCTTTAACTACTAGCCAGTCACTTTTACATCTCTCTCTCTCTCTCTCTCTCTCTCTCTCTCTCTCTCTCTCTCTCTCTCTCTTATGATCCTGGTTGTGATGACCAAGCAAATAATTTTCCTTTTATAGGAGACTGAGTGTCACCTGTAAGTGTAACGGGTGCTACAACACCTGGCAGCCCATATGTCCCAGCAGTGGTGCAGCGTCGGACCCTTAAACTTCCAGGCAGGAGACACAAGATGGACACAAGATAAAAGATTCTGAAGAAGCAAGACCAAGCATATATTACTGGATAGTTTGCAGAAATGTGTATATTTCCTTGAATAGTTTCAACCAGAATGACTGCAATAGCTGGAGCTTTTCAGGACTTTGTTGAATATTGCAGGGCATAAAATTCTGTATTTCTTATGCATCACTAAAGGTCTCTTTTGCTTTCTTCAAACCTGTTTTGTATTTGCAATTTATTTAATTGTTTTCTATAGGAAATAACATATAAAAAGATGTTTAATAGCAGGCTGTGAAGAGTTGCTCCAAATAGTACACACCACGGTGCTATATGCTTTACATTTTATTAAGTGTATAATAAGCTCAGCCATATTGTCCTGCAGTTAATTTTTAGAGTCAGATAATTTCTCCCCTTTTTTTACAATATAAGTTGTGATTGTGTTCATGTATACCAGCAGTTCTTTCTTTAATAATATTAGTAAAGAAGTTGTTATTATATATATGAAGTCAGATTAAGTGACTTTCAAAAGTATTATAATTAAGCTCATTTAGCCTGTGTCACTCTCAAAGTTATACGCCTCCGTGGTCTTGTGGTTAGCGTGCCTGGCTTCTACTCCGCAGGCCCGGGTTCGAATCCCGGCCCGGGCAGTCGGCGTGCAGCTCACCCAGCTGTTCATCCTTGCTCTCAGGCTGGTCGATAAATGGGTACCTGAGGAAACCTGGGGAAGGTAAACTGTGGTAACCCAGATATCACACTGGCCCTGTGTCCCGGGGTAATGGGGGCTCCCTTCCACCACAGTCTCAAGGGCCAATGTTACAGAGATGAGCACCGAGGCCATGTGCTGCTACTGCGTATCCCCCCCAACTTTAATACTCTTACTCTCAAAGTATATCATTGTGTGTTTGTGTGTATGTGTGTGTCACATCCTGGAAAGCCCAAGACTTCTCTCAAAACTCTGATGACTCGAGAAAGAGTCTGGCTTCCAGTTATATCTTGAGAGCCAACAGTCGTCGTGGAAATTTTCTAGGTATAGTGGGCAGTGCCTTTGTCTTTGAAGAACTCTGCCGAGTTCTTAACGAAACACACCCATACACCAATTTGCTCGATGATTTCCTGTATTTTATTGCCAGTACACTATTTGACACATTTAAATATTTAATAATGTATATATCAATGCCCACTTTTTCATTATGTTCTCAACTTGTGCCAGGAACATATGAGTCAGTACATTAGTTAGGTTAGGTTACATAAATGAAAAAAGTGCATATTTAAGTTAAAAACAGAAACATTATTTTCTTGTCAATACCCCAAAAATAACTTGAATTTCAAGGTGAGAAAGATTTTTTTATAGTCTATGGACAAAGAACCTTTATTTTCTAGTTTTAATGTTGTGCTATTAGTAGAAAATGAAGTAATTATATATTTTTCACTTAACCTTTTTGCATGAAATAAATATCAATATAACTATATATATATATATATATATATATATATATATATATATATATATATATATATATATATATATATATATATATATATATATATTTTTTTTTTTTTTACAGCAAAGGAGACAGCTCAAGGGCACAAAAAAGTAAACATTAATAAAAAAAAAAAGCCCGCTACTCGCTGCTCCTAAAAAGAATCCAAAGAGGTGGCCGAAAGATAGGTCAGTTTCGGGAGGAGAGGTGTTCTGATACCCTCCTCTTGAAAGAGTTCAAGTCGTAGGCAGGAGGAAATACAGATGAAGGAAGATTGTTCCAGAGTTTACCAGCGTGAGGGATGAAAGAGTGAAGATGCTGGTTAACTCTTGCATAAGGGGTTTGGACAGTATAGGGATGAGCATGAGTAGAAAGTCGAGTGCAGCGGGGCCGCGGGAGGGGGGGAGGCATGCAGTTAGCAAGTTCAGAAGAGCAGTCAGCGTGGAAATATCGATAGAAGATAGAAAGAGAGGCAACATTGCGGCGGAATTTAAGAGGTAGAAGACTATCAGTATGAGGAGGAGAGCTGATGAGACGAAGAGCCTTTGCCTCCACTCTGTCCAGAAGAGCTGTGTGAGTGGAGCCCCCCCACACATGAGATGCATACTCCATACGAGGGCGGACAAGGCCCCTGTATATGGACAGCAACTGTGCAGGGGAGAAGAACTGGCGGAGACGGTACAGAACGCCCAGCCTCGAGGAAGCTGATTTAGTAAGAGATATGAAGTTTCCAGTTGAGATTTTGAGTTAAGGATAGACCGAGGATGTTTAGTGTTGAGGAAGGTGATAGCTGGGTGTTGTCAAAGAATAGGGGATAGTTGTTTGGAAGATTGTGTCGAGTGGATAGGTGGAGAAACTGTGTTTTTGAGGCGTTGAAGGACACCAGGTTCTTCTTGCCCCAATCGGAAATAATAGTAAGGTCTGAGGCTAAGCGTTCTGCAGCCTCCAGCCTTGAGTCGTTAAGTTCCTGAAGGGTGGGTCTTCTATTAAAAGAAGTTGAATAATGTATAATATATATAATATATATATATATATATATATCTATATATATATATATATCTATATATATATATATATATATATATATATATATATATATATATATATTTTGCCTCAACCTAAAATCATAAAATACTTTTTCAATTATAGTAGCTATGAAACTATGAGTGGGAATAAAACTGGGTGATGAATCAAACCTTGACGGGTGTTGCTAGGTTGCTAATTTACCAGCAATAGGTTACCATGTGATGGAGATGAGCACCAAGGCCACACACTGCTATGTGTATGCCCCCAACTTCACCCTACCTTTACTAGACACATCATCTATAACACCCAGTAAAACTAGCATAGTATATAGTAAATGTAATACCTTAATACAGTAAATATCATTGAGACAAGAATGAGCCATGGGATGACTAAATTACCAAAATATCCAACAAACATATAATGCATGTTGCAAAGAATGGGTAATTGCTTAGCAGTCTATTTGAGATGCATATTACTTATTTCCTGTGGTATGTTATGATGCTTTTTAATGGGGATCTGTTTAATACCACAATAATTCAGCTATGAAAGTGCTACAGCAAATTTACCCCAGAATTCACTATAACAAGCACTGCGGCATATATCGTCCAGCCGTCTTCGCTCCCAAATCTATTTACAAACTAACAGACTCATTTTAACCTAGTGGATGGTAACCTAACTCTGCTAAAATTGTAACCTATAATTGCCGCTGGGGATAGTAGCCTATCGTTACAGAGGAGAGTAAACTGTCAACCCAAGTATGAGACTCACCAAATCAACTCTAGTACTTTCATAATTATTGTTTCCTGGTGTTAACTAACTCCACAAAAAAAGACATGATAATTTACCCAGTAATGAATAGTTTGTGTCTGTAAAATAGGTCGCTAAAATCTGCTAAACAATAGCATGGGAACACCCAGAAATATGTTAAGGGAGATTGGAGGGCAGAGAAAAAGACTAACCAAGTGAAATTGGGGGTGCAGGGCCTGAAACCTTGTAGGCCCTGAAGACCATCCATCAACCCGGACTCTAGAAGAAGCCGTAAGAGGCGAATCAAGAACGAGTTCCGGGGGGCAGCATGAGCCAATGCAAGATGGCGCCACAATAAACACTCGCCTGCGCTAGAACGGGCTGGGCCGACCATCAGGCCCCACCTGGAAGAAGCCTTGGGCCGACCATCAGACCCCACCGGGAAGATGCCTACCGGCGCAATAGGCAGCAACGTAAAAAAAGAAAAAAAGAAAAAAAATTGTCAAAATTTCCTTTTTTAATCCCTTTAACCCATTTTAATTAAGGCTTAACACTTGCACTCTAATTACTCCCGAATATAATTAACACTGTGAAGGTGCTACTACAGCTTGGGTAATGGCCCCATTGTGCCCATGAAATTATACTGGGCCACCGATATTGACCCCGGCGCGCCGAATCTTCACGATTATTGTATTCAGGATACTCGTGGCTATTGGAGGTGATTTCTTTTTTCATAGTATGACTTGGGCTTGAGCCGGATAGGCATTATGTTTACCTCACGAGTTGTCAAGATCGTCCAGGAGGAGAGCTACAATTTAAGGATTTCTCATTGCGGCCTAGTTTTGTCGTAGACATGACCCTCACGACTTTTTGTTTTATCTCTTGCCACGTAGTAAGAACGGTGTGCCGAGCATTATATTAGCCTATCGCGACCCTGCACAGGGTAGGAACTTTTACTATGGGGGTATTTTGCTTAATAAAGGAAAGAGTATTTTGGAGCACACATAACCTATCAACATACACAAGAGCAGACATCTGGGTGAAAAACAATATTTTTCACAACAGTCTTGGTGTATCGTGACGATATTCTAACATTTTGATATCCATTCTATAGTAAGGTGACCAGAACTGAACCGCATAGTCAAGATGAGGTCTAATTAATGCTAAATATAGTTTGAGGAAGACTTCGGCGCTTCCGTTGCTTACGCTCCTTGAAACAAATCCCATTCCATAACCCCAATCCATAAATTCGTGACTGTCGGAACTGTGGTAGCCAAGGGCACGATGGTTGTTTAAGAATATCATTGTCGGATGTGTGGGGACTGTGGTTACAGAAGTTTGATTTAAGAATACGGCCCTCACTCAGTTCAAGGGCCTTTCCGTTTTTCTGTCCTAAGTATTGACGTCACAACAGCAATTACTGAACATTGGCCATAGTAGTTCTGGCTCTGTACTATAACTCTGTATACATTTGGGTGTCCAGAAAATTGTCCCTCTGAAATAAGGTTATTAGGTCATTGACTTTATGAATTACTGAGGTGGACATGAAAGAAATATGGCTTTTGGCCAAAACATGATAGTTTCCATTATGCCCGCTAGGCAGCCATTACAAGTAAATGTAAAAGAGCCTTTCCCTCAACAATCTACCTGGAAAAATAATTAATGCCTCTGTTCCTAATGTGAAGTGTTTGGTAAGCAAGATTTGCACTCAGTTTTAGCGGGGAGTTATTATGTGAGGTCACTCCAAGGATTAATGATTGTCTGAGGTATTGTCTGCCTTACAGTGGAAATCATTCTGGCTTAAAAATTATCCCATGTCTGAGGATTCAGTTGTACAAACAGCTATAAGACTTAAAGAGAGCCTAAATAAACAAAAAACAAGAGACAGTTTGATACACTTTGAAGCCCTTCTGTCAGAGTCTGCTAACCTAGAACAACAGTTTGGTGACTGGATAAAAGAATGTGAAGAGAAGTCTGACCTCTGTGCATTCTTTGGAGTGTATCAGAAGCTTGTGTCTGTTATTAAGCAGATTACCGCAGATCGTGAAGGAAATTGGCCCCTTCATGTTGCATCGATACAGGAGTCAATGCCTGTTCTGAGAAAGTTTGATGCAATAAGCTATCTGCGCTATGCAAGATGGTATCTTGAAAGACTACACGTATTGAAAGTTGCACATCCAAATCTATTTAGAAGATTTTCCATGGGCCTCTTTACTGTCAAGGATCATCCTGGCTCATTCAATGCAGTTGCCCCATACCTAAAACTTGAACAAACCATCCAAAGAATCTCTCAGGGTCCTGGAGGCCATGTTATTGTTGGAAGGGGCGAATCCAGAAAATCAATTTCGGGGGTGCCCGATGGTAAAATTTCATACGTTAGCGACAGCCTAAAAACAGTGAAGGCTAATGGACAGTGTTGGCGGTTCTTTGCTTAAAATCCGCAGCTCCCGAGCAATCAACGTATATGTTCCAAATTATTTTTTTTCTTGTGTGTATATATATATATATATATATATATATATATATATATATATATATATATATATATATATATATATATATATATATATATATATATATATATATATATATATATATATATATATATATATATATATATGAAGTGCAATCAATATTTCAGCTGGCAAGCAATAACAAGAAACAATTCAAATTGTACATCCGACCAGTGAAAAGGCAGATCTGAACATATAGAAATCATCACCATTCGAAGAAAACTAAATATTTATTTCGATATGTAAGCAGCAAGGGTGATCATAATACAGGTCATATATAAATTACAAACCTAACTTTTGAAAGAAAAAAAAGAGTTAATATGTAAAATTAGACACAGCTGAAAATAAAAAGGAATTCTTATATGGCTTCTTTTACATGGGATTGAGGTAACACATTTGCAAAGATTGGCTGATGTAAAGAAATATATTTACAAACTCCCAAGTATTCAACAAGTGCCTCACTAAGCAAAGAGTAGTCGGCGGTTTTTTTCGCCTAATTTGCTTATCACTTTCTCGACTGAAATGGGGATATCATAGTGGACACAGGAGGGCAAACCCGTTCAGCCGCTCTTGGCCGAGGGTACTCCTCAGATAGGTTTTCAGCCTTTTCAATGCTGAGAAAGACCTCTCGGCTTCCGCGTTGGAGACTGGAAGCGTCAACAGAGTTTTCAAGGGAATGGCGAGATTGGGGAACATGCTGGTGCTGGCGTGTGCCTGGGCTTCTTTGGTAGTTTGGAAGACCGGAACAGATAATGCCCAGCGCTCCGCTTCCGCCTTCACGAGTGTCAGGGATTCGATGTCGAGCTCGTAGAGCTTCGCCGCTTGAAGCACAGCCGCAACATCCGTTTCGGGGCCTTTGAGGAGTTGCTTGAGCTGAAGTGCGACAGGCACTGTGTCGTCGCCGAACCGACTCTTCAACTCAGCCAAGACGTGGTCCATGAACGGAATGTACACCTCCCGGCGGTAGCAGGTACTCCTCAGCATTCTCGCACGGAACATTTGATCGCTGGGTCTGTCGTCCACAGAGTCGTGGCACAGGGATGGTGTCATGCGATGACCCCACCTCGACCAAAAGCTCTTCCGCTTTCATGAACACGTCGTGAAAATGATTCTCCGCATCTGCTCTGAACTTGGCAAAATGGTCTCGATGCCACGAATCGTGGCATATAGGCTGACACCAGGTCGCCATCTTTTCTCTGAAGAGTTCGGGTCGGCTCCAGAGTATGCGCCAATATACACTCCACTACAACCAGTCCAACGAGAAAGCGGGGAACACGTATGGCGATGAGAAGGAGCCCAGCGGTGGCGTCAAATTCTTCCTCGGGAAAAAACCGCGATGACAGGCAGAAATTCAACGAAAACCAGCACTGCGCCATGCCTCTCCAGGGCCCTCACATGGGGGGGGGCATATGCCCGGGGGCGGCACTTTTAGGGGGTCGGCAATTCTAGCCTGGACCTGCCGCCCACAAGGCTGACAAAATAATAATGATAATAATAATAATAATAATAATAATAATAATAATAATAATAATAATAATAATAATAATAATAATAATAAAAAAAGGTCAAAGAAGGCCTGAATAGTTTACCGTAATCGACAATTTTTGCATTAAAATCAACAAAATATGAAATATTTTCCCTTATCCTTTCTGTAATAGGGATATTAAACACAAATTTTCATTTAAATTAATTTAATTTCACTTAATTATACGGCACACACAGCAAAAGCATATTTCATTATTTATACCGGTATCCTATAATCACGTTGCCCAAATTAGGGTCATAGGCAGTAAAGATACGTGGTGGAGGTGGGAAGTGGTGATTGGGGGGGGGGGGGGGGGCGTCACTGAGAACTTTGCCCTGGGGCGGGACTTAGGCATGTAAGGGTTCTGTGCCACTCAATCCACCTGGTGGGGCACAGGGGAACAAGCTTCTCGCGCTTGGTCAATGTTTGAAGAGCGATCTTCACTTCCTTGACGTCACACGCCTTCAGCAGTACTAGATTCTGCCGGTGGTTAAAGCAGTGGATTGGCTTGGCCAGGGTGTACTTCTTCATGAGTACTGCGGCACACCCTTTGAATGTTCCCACCATGGCACTTGCTCCATCGAAACCAAGTCCCCTGCACTTGGCCATGTCCAATCCGAGGTCTTCAACGGTGCGCAAAAGGAGCCAGGCTAAACCTTTACCGGTGAGGTCTTGGGCGTGCACAAAGACAAGGAAGTCTTCCCTTATTTCCTCTTCGAAGTGCCGAATGATGATAGTGGCCTGCACTAAAATTCACTTTCTGCTTGCATGTGAGGAATGAGGTCACAAAGATTTTTTCCTAGGCCTTTAAATCTTGCTCTATAATATTCAATATGCGATTCCGTAACTTAAATTCTGAAAATAAATAAAGAAAATCCTGAGTTCTTCAGAAATGCAACAGAAAAAGAAAAGAAAAGTTTTTTTTAAAGTTTGGAGGACAGCGTCCAGAGCTATCTAGCGGCGGCCGGCTTCGCTCCCCAGCTCTCTAGCTTTTTAGGGGTATCTTAAATATATTTCATATTTTCTCACTTCATGGGTATTTCAAATATTTTAGTTATCCTAATATTGTTTGGGGGGGTGCCCGGGCCATCTGGCTCCCCACCCCCGTATCCGCGCATGCATGTGCCTACAGTCGACGACACATTCCGTATTATAGTTGCAGCACATTATAAGCGAGTCGGTTCTGTACCCACTATATCCGCCCCCGTATCCGCCCCTGATTGTTGGTGCATCTGGAAATATACCTATTGTTGCAGAGTTTGAGCTACTTTATCATGAAATTGGACCTATCACCAGTCTCTTACAACAGCTCACCACTGCTGGTGTACTGGCTCACCTGGAAACCAAGGTTCAACATGAGCTGTCCGCACAAAAAGGGTTAATTTTTAATAAAAAATGTAGCTCGTATTCTAGATTTCATGAAAGCCAGGAAGAACCCATTTGATATTACTATGAAAATTCCCTTGCACAATTTTGTCACAGGAGTTGCAGTTGATGAAGTGGTTAAGGCTCGACTCCTTGGGGCACTAAAAAATGGAGAAAAAGGCTATCATGTATTTCGCAACGCTTTGTCCTGAAGACATCAAAGCTGTCAAACACAATCAACAAAGTCAATCTTCCACACTTTGATGCTCATTATGATACGCGTAGATCAAAACAGAATGATGCACCAGTATCTCTCAAGACTGGAACCATTTCTTGGAAGCATTTAGCAACAGCTCAGAGGGAGATAGACATAGTCCAAGAGCGAGGCAAAACAATGGAGTTTATCCTTGGGCATGACTTGTTTGATACTAGTCAACTTTTTGATGGTGTATGGTGCACAAAGCCTGATAAATCCCAAATGATACGAGAACTGGAACAAAATCTTGACTCAGAAGATTATGCATTCACTCCAATTTCAATTCTGAAGACAGCTATCATTCTTGATTTCATGTCTAAAATAAGACATTATCGTAATTTATCCAGTTTCACAGACTTTGGCCAAGTTATCCAGAGAACCTTATCTGCAACCAAAAAAGGATGTCCGGCAGACAGACTGCATATTGTATTTGATTCATACTGTGAGTTGTCTGTAAAGGAAGAAGAAAGAATCCGCAGGGCAGCAGACTGTGGAGGGGAAATTGATGTCATCACTCTGTTTGAATCAGTCCCCATACCAAACCAGGTTGAAAAACTCTGGGCTAGTGGCAAAAATAAGCAAGCTCTTCAAATTCCAGCCAGAACTGCAAGTCTTCGGGATTTTAAAAATGTTGTTGTGAGTGGAATGGTGGTGAATGAAGAAATATTACAAGCAATGGCTCAGAGGACCTTTGTACAGCAATTAATGTGCCTGAGCTGTCCAACTGGTAAGAGGCAGCAGATAACAGACTAATATCTCACATAGCTTGGAGTGTAAAAAGAGGTTGTAAGCGAATCCTTGCATTGTCAAATGATACTGATAGCATTGCCCTAATTTTGAGATACCTCCCAGAATTTAAATGCAAAGGGCTTTGTGAGTTATGGATTGAGATTGGTACAGGTGAATATAAAAGAAAAGTTCCCCTTCACATACTTCATGGAAAGATAGGAGATGCACTTTGTAGGGTGATCATTAAAGCGCATATTCTGACTGGAAATGATGAAGTAAGATTGAAACGAAGCATGCAGGGTTATCATGTAACCCTCTGATACTCACAAACTTTGCTGAGCCAGACACTTTTTCAGAGATGGATGAGGAGATTGCTGAAAAGTACCTTGTGAAAACATGGGCTGGTCATCGCTCCAAATTCCAAGCCAATACATTCAACAAACTCCGACTTCTTTTGCACTTGGAGGGCAAAGACTTGCATGTTTTACCACCGACAAGTTCAGTAATCCGTGGTCATATAAAGCGGAGTTTGTGTCATTAGAAATGTTCTCATGTTGCTTAATAGTGAAGAAGAAGACTATGGTTAGGAGAATCAGACTGGAACACTATTTCCAATAAAGTACTTGTGTCCTGTACCCCCCGAACTGCTGGTAAAGTGTCGGTGTGGTAAAAAATGTGACAATAACGTGTGCAAGTGTAAGTTACATGGTGTCTGTTGTGTGGAGTTTTGCCATAGAGATAAGGGACTCACGTGCTTGTGTGCTAACAAATAAACTTGGTGATTGTCCTGGACGCTTTATGAGGATATGTTAAATTATGCGTTGCTGTAATTTATTTGATAAAAGTTTACATTATTTTTTTTCCTGGAAAATATTGAGCTTCACATTGGTGTGACTTCATTATTAACTTAAAATTTTACTTCATAGCTTTTCTCAGAAGTAATTGATGATAATATGACAGTAGTAAGAGGACTACCATCCAGAACAAGGCAAAGTGAAAAGCGGTTTTGTTTAATCAGCTCCCCAAAATGCTGTGGCAATGTGTTGCTGCACTGTTGTACAGAATGAATTCATGTAACAATAAGGGTTAATTTATTTACCATTTGGTTACCCTCAGATTGTAAAATTATTTATTTTACAGGATTCCCTGTTATGTCTTTACTTTGATATTCCGTCCTAATTTCATTATTCAAATTGAAAGATATTTAAATGTACTCCTCTGGTCTGTACACTATATACAGTGGATTAATAAACAATGAAATCTTTTATGAGTTTAGAGATACGAAATACCAACTTAACAGGTCCAAATTAATAGTAATACAGATGATAAACGATTTAATTCTAGAGGCGATGTCACACTTCTAGTCCCTTGAGGGCAGGATGTGATTTTCGCAGATAATGGCCAAAAGCCATGTTTGCTACAAGTCCACCTCATTATTTTATGAAGTTCAGAGCCTAACAATCTTGTCTTAACAATAAAATTATCTGGACACTTCGATGTAAGCAGTGTCCTTTATAAGGAGCCTGAATTATAGAGGTTACGGGTTGTGCCCCTGAAATATCCCCGGGCTAAGTGGAGAAGGATGGGTGGTAAGGGGTCCTTAGACACTTGCCTCTTGTCGCCATGCAGTCCATGGGTAGTGGGTATCATTCGGATGTTATGGCCTGCATTCTGAGGAAGTGACCCTCTCCTTTACCTCTTTTGTCACACCCCTGGTCTGCGGTGTCATCACGTGAGAGTGTTGGCTCCAAGGGGACGGAACTTATTCACACAGTGACATCTAAAAGTGTTAACAAGCTTAACATAATGCTCCTCATCTTGTGCGAGTACCGTTATTTTGGACCTTAAAACCTTACCCTAACTACTGTAAATGTAACAGTACTCTTTGGGATTAATTAAACTCATGAATATGTTAAGTCTTATTATATTACAATCATTGTAAAATCCTTATTTGGTGTCATTTGCCATGCAGGTTTCACCACAGCTCGTGACAAAACATGACGTGTGAATGTGTGTTAGGCAAACAGTGATAGTAAACCGAAGCATCAATTATTATTTGTCGAGTTGTTTCCATCCATGAACAGGTTGATGAAACTATGCAAACATAAACACATGTATACTCAGGTACGCTGGAGTTCATCACACACACACACATGCATACTAGAGGGCCTCAGAGTAGCAGTGCCGTCATGTCACAGGTGAGGGCCACCGACACACTAGAAGAGGGTCGGGGCAGCACATTCCTCTCAATAGCACTACAAGCAGAACAGTGGTGTGGGCAGTGTCACTAAGACTATCCATTCAGCTTGCGTAATGGGCCGGGTCTATTACGCGCGGGGCGCCGCCGCACCGTCACTGTGTTCAAGGTTGTCTTCTGGAAGCGACGGGCGAGTTCAGGCGCGATGAGTTTACGATAAACTAAGTATCGCTTCAGGGTTATGTTGTCGATAGGTTCGGCGGCGGCGTCAGGGGCGGGCATCGTCCAGCTTACTTGAACCAGCGCTAACAGAGACACCAGCAAGGCCACCAGCACAGACATCTGCGTGAAGGAAACTTGTCATTGCATCCATTTTTTTCACTATTACTAAAAAAAAAAAAAAAAAAAGCTGACGAAAGTGAGTTACATTCCTGAGCATTTTTTTATTTTATGGAAAAGATATTTTGACAGGTTACCATATTAAAGCACAGTAATATTCTATTAATATGAATTTCAGATGCAAAATAGCCCAATAGTCTAAATCCCTGAAAGCATGAAAATGCAGTCCACCAATACTTTAAGCATATATACAATTTTATAGTACCCAGGGCTGCTACCCGACATAAAAAAAAAGTCCACCAATTCGAACACATGAAGGCCAGATGATCTGATGGGCCTTAACTTTAGGTCTCTTAAGATAGTTGTGAAGTATATGCAGTTACTCTAAGAATAGCATGTCGCTCCACCAGCGGGATGAGGCTGATTACCCAAGAGTCAAGATATTCTGCCGGCGCTGTGGGTTTTGACGTAGAAAAAATGTCTTTTAGACAATTACAGAGCTCGGTACCCAGGATTTGGAAACCAGTTCGCTTTCCTATGTGCCACAAGCAAAAATATAATTTCATCAATTAAGGGGGGCATACGCCGGGGGAGCGTATTACGCATCTTATGACGCTAAGCCCGGGGGTCCCTTCGTGCAAATCTTCATGCAAACTCCCTTCTCATACCGAGTACCTCCCGGCCGGATCTATCGACAAGCTCAATCCATGAACTCTGCGGGCGTCCCTTTGGCCGCCTCCACTCAGGATTGCCTCACAGAGACATCCCCGGCGAGCAGGGTCGGTTTCTGTGTAGCATGCAACGTGCCCGTGTAGCCAGAGTTGCCGTTAATGGACTATGCAAGTAATATATGTCGAATCAGTCTCACGGAGTGGTTGACGGTTTGACATAAAGTCGTTCCAACGATATCCCACGATTCTGCATGGACACATATTACCAAACACGACGTAAAAAAAAAAAGGTCAGAAGTTGATAGATGCCTCATAATCTCCCGATTAAGGATTGATTCAAAAGCTTTGGAAAGATAGAAAAGTAAACTTATAGGACGGAAGTTTGAGAGAATGGAATGGTCACCCTTCTTAGGCACAGGCTGTATGTAGGCGTGCTTCCAGCAGGAAGGAAACGTGCGTGGTGAGAGGCAGAGACAAAAGAGTGACCAGGCAGGGTGTCAGCACGGAATCACAGTTTTTAATTACAATAGGAGGTACTCTATTAGGCTATATATATATATATATATATATATATATATATATATATATATATATATATATATATATATATATATATATATATATATATATATATATATATATATATATATATATATATATATATATATATATATATATATATATATATATATATATATATATATATATATATATATATATATATATATATATATATATATATATATATATATATATATATATATATATATATATATATATATATATATATATATATATATATATATATATATATATATATATATATATATATATAATATATAACAACATCATTACGTGTCTCAACATCGTGATAACGGTGCGGTAGGCTGCGGTCACAATCCTCACAGCGGCGGGCGACACAAGCTATAAAATATAGTACACGGAGTCAACACGCTGCTCGCGGCATCCTTTTGATACAGAGCTAGGCGTCATGCGCACCTCTGTTGGAAAGGCCCATACTAAGGAGCCAGCTAAATCTGGTGTCCTTTAAACCGCCGTATCTCCATCTCTCCTCAGTAAAAAGTGTCGTTTACAACCAACTCAGACACACTCGGGGCAGTTTTTAACCTTTTTTGCCTTCATGAAATTCCAAAAACAATAGTTGCCTTTTTCTGGGTAGAGACTATTACCAGCAGAGAAAGCATATTGAATGTACACTTATGCTGCTTAAACTGATTCATAGAAAGCTCGTAGCGAACGGGGCTCTGGCACACTGACGTGATTGAAGCTAATATTAATATCAAATGAGTGGCCGCTGATTGACGATGGTTATCTTTATTGTCATTGATTAAAATAGTAAACTAGGCCAAGGATAGATCTCATACTTCAATGAAAATAAAGGATGAAGCTGAGAGCAAGATCAGTAACCAGTCAACGGGAAGGAAATGGACACAGAGTGGATCCGAAAGAAAATTCCCAAAACAGATGAACAGTTTTGCACACCGTATATCAGAATGCTTACAATTTCTTTTCAGTCATCCCCAATTTCAACTTACATTAAAGGTAGTAGGAAACCATGATTTAAGAGTGGTTGTCAGGCTGAATCACTTTATAAGAATCACGGTAAGTAGTAGTAGTAGTAGTAGTAGTAGTAGTTGAGGAGGAGGAGGAGTAGGAGGAGCAGCTACAGTACTAATAGCCGTATTATTACTATTATATGCATCTCTTGTTCTTAATAATTGTCACAATCTCTTTAACCCATGTCTAGTCCGTAAACCATGACGCTAACATTTCCATGCAATAACCATCACCATCTACTCTTCTTTGTGCTCTCTTAAAATACAAATACATGACCCATTAGAAAACAATTACTCGTCAAGAGAAAACAAGTATTCCTGCTATTTCAAAACACAACACTGCGCTTTACATCGCCGGTCACTTTGAAGTTTATCGGTTAGTTTCATAATCAGCAGAAAACTGTCTTCTTCTTGGGAGTATTTGAGTGCGCTGCCTGTGATGACTGCCTTCGTGTGACTCAGTGAATGCTTAACGAGTTGTGAATGCGGCACTTTCTAATAACACAACACTTATGGAACCACTACCGGAACGACTGCTACAACATATACTACGACAACCACTTTTACTACCACTACCACTGCTACCTCTATTATCACTACAACTACTAGTACTACTACTTCTACTACTACCTCTATTACCACTACTACTTATCATTACTACTACTACTACGACTACTACTACTGCCACCACCACCACCACTGTGTATATGTGTATATATATATATATATATATATATATATATATATATATATATATATATATATATATATATATATATATATATATATATATATATATATACTTTTGCTGCTGCTACTAATACTGCTACAACAACAGCAACAAATACTACAACAATAATCACTACTACTGCCACTACTAACACCCCCACCCCCACCACCCCGTACACAGCCCGGGAGCGCCACCTACCAGCTTCATGGTGAAGGGACGAAGAGTGGATAGGGAATACTGACAGGGAGCTCCTCAGCCCTTATATATGCGATACTTTGAGGGACGCCGCAAGTACAGAGTCACCACTGTTTCATTTTGAAACCCAAATTTACCTTTTGATAACCGTGACATATGCCCGACAGTTTGATGTCAAAACTCTGATATACTTAACGCCTAAAGATAAGCTCATCAGGCACGGGAAAGAACCCGTTGTAGTTAATCTTTGTCATGGATAGGTCGCCAGCAAGTTTGGGTGTCCGGTGACAGTGGTTACTCAACACTCCTTCGGTTTGGGAAATTCCTTGGCCGTGTGGAAATGAAACGAAGATATTTGAAAACATGGAGAAAACGCATACCAATAAACTTCACCATGTAAACAAAGGAAGGTCATTCGTCCTGGGGAGAAAGTTACGTTATGCGCGCACTCATAATAAAGATCACTCAATGCAGCCTTCCGTTCATCTCATAGTTCAATATACTCATGAATTTGTCCTACTCGTCAAAACGTTACTTGTTCCGGTATTACCTTATTACAGCTCCGTGCCATGAGAGTGTGGTGCTCAGAAAAAAAATCTTAATTCAGTGTCCTCTTGGTTTCAGAGCTCCACATTTACATATATATATATATATATATATATATATATATATATATATATATATATATATATATATATATATATATATATATATATATATATATATATCCTAATGAGAAAACAGTTCTCTCAGTCCCGTCTCTCCGTGATTTGCTTTGAGAAAAAATGTCCTAATTTCATAAGAAAAGTTTTCAAAGTCATCAAACACACACGAATTGTAATTTTGTGCCTAGCGTTCAATACATTGAAAATATTGCTCCACCCAATGAAAAATATTAATTAATCAAACTTTGCCTTCAACTGCAAATTGCCATTGGTTTCTTTTGGACATCTCTATAGGCCACGGATAACATGAAAATATTTAGTGAACACGTGTTTCCAAAGCTCATCGCTTTCCGAGCCCTTGGCTTGGGTTTAAAGTTTATACCCCTCAGTGGCTTCAAACTCGGTCTGGAAGGCGGGTCACAAACCCCGGCTGACACCCGGTACCCCACTCACTGCGGGGTAAACACGGGTGCGACTGTAAGGAGACCACTCATCCGTCTCCATTGTGATTGACTATCGAATCGAATCTAAGGATTCTCAGTTCAGTCAGTCCAAGGTGCTAAGTACTGCACTTCGAGGCACCTATAAGATCCATAGGCACTGTCGTGCTCAAAGAGAAAACGTTATATAATGCAGTCCCTTCGTCATCTTATTGCTCTATTTTTCAGGAATTTATCATACTCAATTAGAAAATGATGTAGCTTAGCCTCCCCTTTATCTTGTAGCCCAATGTGTCATGAATGACCAACTCGGAAAGAAAAGGTCGGATTAATCCAGTCTCAACATAATCATGATTTGTATAACACAGTACAGAGAACATTACTTAATCATGTCTCCTTACGTCATGTAGTTCTATTAATATAGTCAATCCTTTCCAGGAAGCAGCAAGACGCGCGTGGCCTGGGCATATCACAGGAAACACCCACGTGCCTATCACACAAGCGGTTGTTCAGGGATTCCGGGGCTCAGGTCCTACTGTTCCTTGAAAGGTGACTCATACCAGGAGCACACCGCGGCCACAGCACTTACGATGACTGGTGCAACACTTACGGTGACTGGTGTAACACTTAAGGTGACTGGTGTAACACTTACGGTGACTGGTGTAACACTTAGATGACTGGTGCAACACTTACTTACGGTGACTGGTGCAACACTTACGGTGACTGGTGCAACAATTACGGTGACTGGTGCAACACTTAGATGACTGGTGCAACACTTACTTACGGTGACTGGTGTAACACTTACTTACGGTGATTGGTGCAACACTTAGATGACTGGTGCAACACTTACTTATGGTGACTGGTGTAACACTTAAGGTGATTGGTGTAACACTTACGATGACCGGTGCAACACTTACGATGACTGGTGCAACACTTACTTACGGTGACTGGTGTAACACTTACGATGACTGGTGCAACACTTACTTACGGTGACTGGTGTAACACTTACTTACGGTGACTGGTGCAACACTTACGATGACTGGTGTAACACTTACTTACGGTGACTGGTGCAACACTTACGATGACTGGTATAACACTTACTTACGGTGACTGGTGTAACACTTACTTACGGTGACTGGTGCAACACTTACGATGACTGGTGCAACACTTACTTACGGTGACTGGTGTAACACTTACTAACGGTGACTGGTGCAACACTTACGATGACTGGTGCAACACTTACTTACGGTGACTGGTGTAACACTTACTTACGGTGACTGGTGCAACACTTACGATGACTGGTGCAACACTTACTTACGGTGACTGGTGGAACACTTACTTACGGTGACTGGTGCAACACTTACTTACGATGACTGGTGTAACACTTACTTACGGTGACTGGTGCAACACTTACGATGACTGGTATAACACTTACTTACGGTGACTGGTGCAACACTTACGATGACTGACGTAACACATACTTACGGTGACTGGTGTAACACTTACTTACGGTGACTGGTGTAACACATACTTACGGTGACTGGTGTAACACTTACTTACGGTGACTGGTGTAAGACTTACTTACGGTGACTGGTGTAAGACTTACTTACGGTGACTGGTGTAACACTTACTTACGGTGACTGGTGTAACACTTACTTACGGTGACTGGTGCAACACTTACTTACGGTGACTGGTGCAACTACTACGGTGACTGGTGCAACGCGATATTGGTCTAACACTTACTTACGGTGACTGGTGCAACACTTACTTACGGTGACTGGTGTAACACTTACTTACGGTGACTGGTGTAACACTTACTTACGGTGTCTGGTGTAACACTTACTTACGGTGACTGGTGTAACACTTACTTACGGTGTCTGGTGTAACACTTACTTACGGTGACTGGTGTAACACTTACTTACGGTGACTGGTGTAACACTTACTTACGGTGACTGGTGTAACACTTACTTACGGTGACTGGTGCAACACTTACGATGACTGGTCTAACACTTACTTACGGTGACTGGTGCAACACTTACTTACGGTGACTGGTGTAACACTTACTTACGGTGACTGGTGTAACACTTACTTACGGTGACTGGTGCAACACTTACGGTGACTGGTGCAACACTTACTTACGGTGACTGGTGCAACACTTACTTACGGTGACTGGTGCAACACTTACGGTGACTGGTGCAACACTTACTTACGGTGACTGATGCAACACTTACTTACGGTGACTGGTGCAACACTTACTTACGGTGACTGGTGTAACACTTACTTACGGTGACTGGTGCAACACTTACGGTGACTGGTGCAACACTTACTTACGGTGACTGGTGCAACACTTACTTACGGTGACTGGTGCAACACTTACTTACGGTGACTGGTGTAACACTTACTTACGGTGACTGGTGTAACACTTACGGTGACTGGTGCAACACTTACTTACGGTGACTGGTGCAACACTTACTTACGGTGACTGGTGCAACACTTACGATGACTGGTCTAACACTTACTTACGGTGACTGGCTGTTCCGTTGACTGGTGTGACTTATGTTGACTGCTGTAACACACTCGGGACTGCCAAAAGGTTATGGACAACTAATTACACACACAAAAAAAAACTACTACTATTACTACCGCCACCACCACCACAACTACTACTACTACTACTGATAATAATAATAATAATAATAATAATAATAATAATAATAATAATAATAATAATAATAATAATAATAATAATAATAATAATAATAATAATAATAATAATAATAATAATAATGATAATAATAGGACTATTTTACTACTACTACGGCTATAGTTACTGCAGGTGTTACTGCTGCTGCTGCCATTATTATTATTACTAAGCCATTATTATTATTACTACTACTACTACTACTACTACTACTACTACTAATAATAATAATAATAATAATAATAATAATAATAATAATAATAATAATAATAATAATAATAATAATAATAATAATATTATTATTATTATTATTATTATTATTATTATTATTATTATTATTATTATTATTATTATTATTATTACTACTACTACTACTACTACTACTGCTACTACTACTACTACTACTGCTACTACTACTACTACTGCTACTACTACTACTACTACTGCTACTACTTCTACTACTATTACTACTATAACTGCAGCTGCTGGCCGCATGGTAAACAACGTGGTAAGTATTCAGTGCTTTGCTGCTGTAAATTGCATTTCTTAGAATTTCTAAAGAACAAGGAAACGTTAGTCATATTTTCAATCACATTTTATGTAAGATTATTGTGTTAACACTTGTCAAACACCTCAGCCAGTGAGCCAGTGAGTCAGCCACACCACCACCACCACCACCACCACCTGAGCCTGCAAGTGGTTATATAACAAGTGTTAATAGCACAAAAACTGTGCTAGATCGGCGTCGCATGACCCTCCAACACACCCCCAACTATTTATATTGTGCAACTAGGGGTCTAAAATGGAAAATGCTGAAAAGTAAAGAAGGCGCCACTATAAACACTTGCCTGCGCCACAAAGGGCTGGGGCCGACCATCATGCCCTACTATGAAGGCATACCGGCCCCACAGGCCAAGACGTAAAAAAAAAAAATAATAATAATGCCATGTAGGGTTCATCAGGGCTAACAAATGTTATAATACAATGTCGTGTCTACAATGCATGGGTAAGCCAGGAAAACAACTTGAAGAGAATAAGAAGATGGACAATCTGTTGATCGGCGTCTGCGACGCCGATAAAAGTATTAAGGTTATTAAATCTTCGTATTTTTTTTTTTTCAATAAAGAAGACGGCTCAAGGGCAACAAAAAGAGTGTAGAAAAAAAGACCGCTACTCACCGCTCCTTCAACAGACAAAAGTAAAGAGTATTGCTTTATCTTAACTATAATAACATCTTTTGGCTTTCTACATAAGTACAGCCTCTCCGATTGGCTACAATAGGCTGTATTTGTGTTACACGCTACAAATGCTTATAAAAAGAACGTCATCTCTGTTCGTTCTGCTTTATCTAAAAGCTAGTAACATTTTTAGGGGTTCCCGGACAACTGCCCCGCGGACAATTGCCCCGCGGTAAAGATTACCTGTAGGTTGTTGTAGTTTGTTGTTGCTTTCTAAATGAAACAGTGCAGTAGCTTTAGCCTACACGAACTAATATTTACAATTACTACTACAACTATTACTGCTAATACAACCACCACCATCAATACCATTACCACTTCTACTACTACTACTACTACTACTACTACTACTACTACTACTGCTAATACAACCACCACCATCAATACCATTACTACTTCTACTACTACTACTGCTGCTAATACAACCACCACCACCAAGATCACCACCAAAAAACACCACCACTACTACTACTACTACTACTACTACTACTACTACTACCACCACTACTACAACTACTACTACAACAGTCTATTTCACTTTAGGTAACAACGAGTCGGACGAGATGCCCCTCCCTCCAGACAGTGCAGGAAGAGCCTAGCCGCTGTGTTGCTAGCGCCTGATTATTTATAACCGGATGGGGCTGGGCAAAACCTGTTCGAGAGCGGCCGCTTAAAAGTGTTTCCATTTTACTAAAGTTTCTTCATATTCGTCGTCACCTGAAGTGGAAGAGACTACTGCTTTATTTTCTGCTATCACGGCCTCCACCCATTAAGAGTAGCGTCGTGAGAGGTGGGTTTTCTCTTACTCTCTCACACAATAATTAACTGGCCCCAGCCTCGCCGAGGACTACTACTACTACTACTAATAATAATAATAATAATAATAATGATAATGATAATGATAATAATAATCATAATCATAATCATAATCATAATAATAATAATAATAATGATAACAAAAATAATAATAAGAGTAATAACAATAATAAGAGTATTAATAATAATGATAGAAACAATTTAATTGATAATAATAATAATAATAATAACAATAATAATGATAATAATAATAATAATAATAATAATAATAATAATAATAATAATAATAATAATAATAATAATAATAATAACGATAACGATAATGATAATGATAATAATAATAATAATAATAATAATAATAATAATAATAATAATAATAATAATAATAATAATAATAATAATAATAATAATAATAATAATAATAATAATAATAATAATGATAATAATAATAATAATAATAATAATAATAATAATAATCATAATAATAATAATAATAATAGAGTAAAAACAATAATAAGAGTGTTTTCTATGCTCTCTCTGGCCTCAACTCTCAGAAGGCTTATGGACCTGATGGAGTGCCTCCTATTGTCCTTAAAAACTGTGCTTCCGTGCTGAGATTCTGCCTGGTCAAACTCTTTCGTGTCTCCCTATGAACATCTACCTTTCCTTCCTGCTGGAAGTATGCCTTTGTTCAGCCTGTGCCTAAGATGGGTGACCGTTCCAATCCCTCAAACTACCGCCCTATAGCTTTACTTTCCTGTCTATCTAAAGCTTTTGAATCAATCCTTAACAGGAAGATTCAAAAGCACCTTTCCACTTCTAACCTTCTATCTGATCGCCAGTATGGGTTCCGCAAGGGGCGTTCTACTGGCGATCTTCTTGCTCTCTTAACTGACTCTTGGTCATCCTCTCTAAGCCGTTTCGGCGAAACTTTCTCTGTTGCGCTAGACATATCGAAAGCCTTCGATAGAGTCTGGCATAAGTCTTTGCTTTCTAAAATGCCCTCTTTCGAATTCTATCCCTCTCTCTGTTCCTTTATTTCCAGTTTCCTTTCCGGCCGTTCTATCTCTGCGGTGGTAGACGGTCACTGTTCTTCCCCTAAACCTATCAACAGTGGCGTTCCACAGGGCTCTGTCCTATCACCCACTCTCTTCCTCTTATTCATCAATGATCTTTTTTCCATGACAAACTGTCCTGTCCACTCACATGCCAACGACTCCACTCTACATTATTCAACTTCTTTCAATAGAAGGCCATCCCAACAGGAAGTACACGACTCGAGACTGGAGGCTGCAGAACGCCTAATCTCAGACCTTGCTATCATTTCCGATTGTGGTAGAAATAACCTTGTGTCCTTCAATGCCTCAAAAACTCAGTTTCTCCACCTATCAACTCGACACAATCTTCCAAACACCTATCCCCTATTCTTCGACAACACTCAGCTGTCACCTTCTTCAACACTAAATATCCTCGGTCTATCCTTAACTCAAAATCTCAACTGGAAACTTCACATCTCTCTCGCTAAATCAGCTTCCTCGAGGTTGGGCGTTCTGTATCGTCTCCGTCAGTTCTTCTCCCCCGCGCAGTTGCTATCTATATACAGAGGCCTTGTCCGCCCTCGTAAGGAGTATGCATCTCACGTGTGAGGGGGCTCCACTCACACAGCTCTTCTGGACAGAGTGGAGTCTAAGGCTCTTCGTCTCATCAGCTCTCCTCCTCCTACTGATAGTCTTCTACCTCTTAAATTCCGTCGCGATGTTGCCTTTCTTTGTATCTTCTATCGCTATTTTCACCCTGACTGCATATCTGAACTTGCTAACTGCATGCCTCCACCCCTCCCGCGGCCCCGCTGCACACGACTTTCTACCCTTGCTCATCCCTATACTGTCCAAACCCCTTATGCAAGAGTTAACCAGCATCTTCACTCTTTCATCCCTCACGCAGGTAAACTCTGGAACAATTTTCCTTCATCTGTATTTCCTCCTGCCTACGACTTGAACTCTTTCAGTAGGAGGGTATCAGGACACCTCTCCTCCCGAAATTGACCTCTCTTTCGGCCACCTCTTTTGATACTTTTTTTTTTTTTTAGGAGCAGCGAGTAGCAGGCTTTTTTGTAATATTGTTTTCTTTTTTTGTGCCCTTGAGCTGTCTCCTTTGTTGTAAAAAATAATAATAATAATGATAGTGATGAAAATAATATCAATGCTGATAAAACGAATAAGAATAAGAATAAGAGTAGTAATAATAATAATGATAATAATAATGATAATAATAATGTTAATAATAATGATGTTAATGATAATAATAATTATGATAATAATTAATAATAATAATAATAATAATAATAATAATAATAATAATAATAATAATAATAATAATAATAATAATAATAATAATAATGTTTCTAATCTTAATACTACATTTTCTACGTTTTGCCCATGGCACCGTCAGGCTTTCTTGATGGGGCCTGATGGTTGGCCCAACCTCTTTTTTTTTTTTTTTTTTTACGTCTTGGCCTATTGCGCCGGTAGGCTTCTTCCCGGTGGATCCTGATGGTCGGTTCAAGGCTTCTTCCCGGTGGGGCCTGATGGTCGGCCCAGCCCGTTCTGGCGCAGGCGAGTGTTTATAGTGGCGCCATCTTGCATTAGCTCATGCTGCCCTCCCGGAGCATGCTGGTTGATCCTAGAATCTAGAGTCCGGGTTGATAGGTGGTCTTCTGGACAGCATGTGGGTAGTTTTAAGCCACTCGGCGGCGGCTGAAAAATCCCAGCTTGGTGACACCGGTCGGGGATTGAACTCGCGTCCTCCTGAACGCGGGGCCGTCTCGCTATCTGTTCAGCGCAGGCGAGTGTTTATAGTGGCGCCATCTTGCTTGGCTCATGCTGCCCTCAGCTCATCTTTGATTCTCTCTTTTAGAGAGAGAATCTACAATCCGGGTTGATAGGTGGTCTTCAGGACAGCATGTTACTAATCTTAGGCCACTCGGCGGTGACTGAAAAATCCCAAGTTGTGTTGGTGGGCGGAACAGGAACTCGCGTCCTCTTGGACGCCGCGCCCGCACGTAAACCACTCAGCCACCGCCTACCAATATATATATATATATATCTATATATATATATATATATATATATATATATATATATATATATATATATATATATACTATATATATTTTTTTCTTTTCTTTTTTTGCGTATTGCCTATATGGCGGCGGTAGGCTTTCTTGGTGGGTCTGGTCAGTCTGCTTGTTATGACGCACGCAAGTATTTATAGTGGTGCCATCTTGCTTGGCTCATGTTGACTGACAGATACTGTCATTGGAAATTTGAGAAAAAACAGTACGTGATTGTGTGAACACTGATGTTGCTACCATGCGTAAAGCAATCTTCTCCTACCTGCACCCCTGCAGCACAGATGAAAATCCACTGTAGGCTTCTGTCCTGATGAAGAGCATTCATGGTGCTTTTATAAAATCCCCAGTGAGAAGCGTTGACCAGTTCTGGACATATATCAAGACCTCAAAAAGCCCTTCCTGGCCAAGATCCACAGTGAGTATCGTAAACCCATTTTGGACATAATATATTATATCAAGACTTCACCTCTACTGAACGTTTGAAAAAATGTCTCAAAGGGAGAACACAGAATCCTAATGAAAGGTTTCACTTAAAGATTTGGGCTAATGTTCAAAGACAAAGTTTGCATCAGGTGATAGCAATCGGTTCTGTACACAAATTAGAGTTCTGGAACACATATTTTAATTGATATGAAGCTGCAGATCCGTCTTTAAGAGGAACTACAACCAGTCCTGCCATCAAACAACTACAGATGCAAGATGAAGATCGTCTCTCCCCAAGAACACATACCAAGAAAAGAAAACTTCCAACCAACGTATCCGAGGAATACACTCTTGGTGGATACTGAGGCAAGATGGTTCCCTGTGACACTCTTTCGAAACCAACTCCAATACCATGATAAAGAAAGGACCAGGTACAATGAACAAAAGCTTTGAAGCTCGTTCCTGAAAAACTAAATATACAGCAACATCACTGCCAATTTTCAACTACTAATAATTAACAGAATCAGCATCATCGGTAGAGTATTGTCAAGCAGCTTCAATATGCTCTTGTAAGTATTATATGAGAATTGTAAACAAATGTCGCATTTTTTTGTGTATCTATAAATGTTTTAAATTTTTTACCTCATTGCTGAAGGTCAGAACATCATAAATCTGCATTAATATCTTCATCTATCCGTTCTCATTATGGGGACTGACACCAAATAAAAATTCAGTCAAAGGTTATATCTCTGAATCAGTTTGAGAGGGGTAAAAAATCACCACAGCAAATGAAAAAAAAAAAAGAATAATTGAGCTGAAACTTGAGTAGGTACAAAAATTAGAAAGGCGAATTACTGTGTACAAATATCAGCCATTTCAGCCATAATGGAAATTCACGTGGACGATCCCCTTCACTAACATCTTCATCCTTCGGCAGAACTCTGGAACAGACTTCCGACATCTGTGTTTCCTCCTGCCTACGACTTCAACTCTTTCAAGAGGACAAAATCTGAAAACCACACGTTGACACGTACATATGGACGGTAATACTAGAAACACCTGAACCGGTGTTGTATTATTTGGCTTCCCCACCGTCAAAAGCTGACGCTTTTGTTTACAAACACTGGTCTCTCGTGAGCTGCGCATGCTCAGACCAGCAAGCATAGAACTGTACAGTCTCACAAAGCTTTTTAACCGTAATTAAGAGTTTTTGGAAGGCTGAATCAGACATACAGTACCAGGGGCGGATACAGGGGGGGGCCCAAAAAAATCTCCCCCCCCCCAGAAAATCTCGAGTGTATGTGGATAGCCGGTACATAACTGACTCGCTTATAATGTGCTGCAACTATAATACGGAATGTGTCGTCGGCTGTAGGCACCTGCAGGCGCGGATACGGGGTGGGGAGCCAGATGGCCCGGGCACCCCCCAAAACAATATTAGGATAACTAAAATATTTGGAATACGCATGAACTGAGATAACATAAAATATATTTAGGATACCCCTAAAAAGCTAGAGAGCTGGGGAGCGAAGCCGGCCGCCGCTAGATAGCTCTGGACGCTGTCCTCCAAACTTTAAAAAAATTCCTCCTCTATAGTTCCTTGGGCTTTACTATGCGGAGGTGGACGGGATGCTCAGGCAAGATTTGAATTTTTTCGGTGTCTGACGTAATTTTTCTTTCTCCTGCAGGGCCAGGGCACAACTGGCACGTGCCCAGGGCCCCGCGCTCCTATGGGCCCTGCACTCATCTAACAATCTATATACTCGTACAGGGCTGTAGTACGCCGTACCCAAGGGGGGGGGGGGTCGGACGACCCCCCCCCATCTGCTAAAATGTCCACTTTCTGAGAGTCAAAACGAAAACTGGTATCTTTCTGTTGCATTTCTGGAGAACTCAGGATTTTCTTTATTTATTTTCAGTATTTAAGTTACGGAATCGCATATTGAATATTATAGAGCAAGATTTAAAGGCCTAGGAAAATATCTTTGTGACCTCATTCCTCACATGCAAGCAGAAAGTGAATTTTAGTGCAGGCCACTATCATCATTCGGCACTTCGAAGAGGAAATAAGGGAAGACTTCCTTGCCTTTGTGCACGCCCAAGACCTCACCGGTAAAGGTTTAGCCTGGCTCCTTTTGCGCACCGTTGAAGACCTCGGATTGGACATGGCCAAGTGCAGGGGACTTGGTTTCGATGGAGCAAGTGCCATGGTGGGAACATTCAAAGGGTGTGCCGCAGTATTCATGAAGAAGTACACCCTGGCCAAGCCAATCCACTGCTTTAACCACCGGCAGAATCTAGTACTGCTGAAGGCGTGTGACGTCAAGGAAGTGAAGATCGCTCTTCAAACATTGACTGAGGTGTACAACTTCGTTCATTCTTCGAATATGCGCTCTCTCCGCTTCACAGAGGTTGTCAAGCTTACCTCGGCCAAGCGCGAAAAGCTTGTTCCCCTGTGCCCCACCAGGTGGATTGAGAGGCACAGAACCCTTACATGCCTAGTGCCGCCCCAGGGCAAAGTTCTAAGTGACGCCCCCCCACCCCCCCAATCACCACTTCCCACCTCCACCACGTATCTTTACTGCCTATGACCCTAATTTGGGCAACGTGATTATAGGATACCGGTATACATAATGAAATATGCTTTTGCTGTGTGTGCCGCATAATTAAGTGAAATTAAATTAATTTAAATTAAAATTTGTGTTTAATATCCCTATTGCAGAAAGGATAAGGGAAAATATTTCATATTTTGTTGATTTTAATGCAAAAATTGTCGATTACGGTAAACTATTCAGGCCTTCTTTGACCTTTTTTTATTATTATCATTATTATTTTGTCAGCCTTGTGGGCGGCAGGTCCAGGCTAGAATTGCCGACCCCCTAGAAGTGCCGCCCCCGGGCATATGCCTGCCCCCCCCCCTCCCCCCCCTCCCCCCCCTAAAATTTGAGGGCCCTGGAGGGGCATGGCGCAGTGCTGGTTTTCGTTGAATTTCTGCCTGTCATCGCGGTTTTTTCCCGAGGAAGAATTTGACGCCACCGCTGGGCTCCTTCTCATCGCCATACGTGTTCCCCGCTTTCTCGTTGGACTGGTTGTAGTGGAGTGTATATTGGCGCATACTCTGGAGCCGACCCGAACTCTTCAGAGAAAAGATGGCGACCTGGTGTCAGCCTATATGCCACGATTCGTGGCATCGAGACCATTTTGCCAAGTTCAGAGCAGATGCGGAGAATCATTTTCACGACGTGTTCATGAAAGCGGAAGAGCTTTTGGTCGAGGTGGGGTCATCGCATGACACCATCCCTGTGCCACGACTCTGTGGACGACAGACCCAGCGATCAAATGTTCCGTGCGAGAATGCTGAGGAGTACCTACTATCGCCGGTAGGTGTACATTCCGTTCGTGGACACGACGACACAGTGCCTGTCGCACTTCAGCTCAAGCAACTCCTCAAAGGCCCCGAAACGGATGTTGCGGCTGTGCTTCAAGCGGCGAAGCTCTACGAGCTCGTCATCGAATCCCTGACACCCGTGAAGGCGGAAGCGGAGCGCTGGGCATTATCTGTTCCGGTCTTCCAAAATATCAAAGAAGCCCAGGCACACGCCAGCACCAGCATGTTCCCCAATCTCGCCATTCTCTTGAAAACTGTTGACGCTTCCAGTCTCCAACGCGGAAGCCGAGAGGTCTTTCTCAGCATTGAAAAGGCTGAAAACCTATCTGAGGAGTACCGTCGGCCAAGAGCGCATGAACGGACATGCCCTCCTCTGTGTCCAATATGATATCCCCATTTCAGTCGAGAAAGTGATAAGCAAATTCGGCGAAAAAGACCGCCGACTACTCTTTGCTTAGTGAGGCACTTGTTGAATACTTGGGAATTTGTAAATATATTTCTTTACATCAGCCAATCTTTGCAAATGTGTTACCTCAATCCCATGGAAAAGAAGCCATATAAGGATTCCTTTTTATCTTCAGCTGTGTCTAATTTTACGTATTAACTCTTTTTTTGTAATGGTTAGGTTTGTAATTTATTTATGACCTGTATTATGATCACTCTTGCTGCTTACATATCGAAATAAACGTTTAGTTTTCTTCGAATGCTCGTATGGTGATTATTTCTACCTGTTCAGATCTGCCTTTTCACTGGTCTGATGTACAATTTGAATTATTTCTTGTTATTGCTTTCCAGCTGAAATATTGATTGCACTTCATATATATATATATATATATATATATATATATATATATATATATATATATATATATATATATATATATATATATATATATATATATATATATATATATATATATATACAAGAAAAAATGATTTGGCACATATACGTTGATTCCATTGGCCATCACTGTTTTGAGGCTGTCGGTAACGTATGAAATTTTACCATCGGGCCCCCCCAAAATTGATTTTCTGGATCCGCCCCTATACAGTACCACTACCACCATCCTCGCTGTTTGTAGAATGACACTCTGTACGAGTTGTATTATATGTACAGAGTGTCGTTCTAGAAACAGCGAGGATGGTGGTATTGTATGTCTGATTCAGCCTTCCAGCAACTCTTAATGTGTTAAAAAGCTTTGTGAGACTACAGGTGTACGCTTACTGGTCTGTGCATGCGCAGTTCACGAGAGACCAGTGTTTGTAAACAAAAGCGCCAGCTTTTGACGATGGGACACCAAATAACACAACACCGGGTGCCTTCAATACCATGGCATGCTCACAAACGAATATGTAATATCAAATTTGAGGCAGTGAATAATCATTTCTTGGGAAAAGTTAAATGATTTTTCTCTTTGATATATTGATTTTTGAGTAATTAAAAAAACCTAGTGTTTTAATGTTGATGATCTAAGTATGAAATCTCTCCACCTAAGATATTTCATACCCCGAAGTTTTTTCATACAACACCGGGCCACGCATGCGCAGTAGGGAGACAACTTTTTTCTTCTGAGAGGCGCAAAAAAAGTAGCGATTATCGCTAGTTTGGTTACAAAAGTAACGAAGATACCGATATATATTTAAATAAGTAGCGGATGGCCGATAACCCGATTTTGTTATCAGCGATTAAGTATCGCGATAACTTATCCCGATAACGCCCAGCTATGGGTAGCAACATCAGTTCACACAGTCAAGTACTGCTTTTTGTCAAATTTCAAATGACAGTATCTGTTAGTCAACATACAAGCTCCACCAAGCCGACTTCTCCTCATGGTGGTGATGATGGTTACATTTTCTTTCTTCAGTCTGCGGAGTCGTGTCCCCACCCGTTTGCATACATGATTAATACATTTATCCTTGCACTCTGGAACATCGTAGGGACCCACACCCACTCAGTATGTGTACGGGATTGGAAGCGCTGGAGTCACCATCTACAGATGTTGTATACCACAGGTGATGTTGTTGAGATCGATTACAGATCCTCACAGCCGTTTCGGCCTCCATGGCACCTGCATTGCCATCAAATTTCTTCCCAGAGGTAGCACTTGAAGCATAATAAACCTCCTCCCAGATGAGATAATCTGCAGACGATTTTTTTTTTCTTTTGTTTGGTGGAAGAACTGTAGAAATTGGATAGTACTTTGAAGTCAACAATAATGCCAGTTTTGACGTCAATCGCAAGACCAATGCCGGTGTGTGATTCATGACCTCGTGCCATCCAGGTGCCATCAAATGTCACGGCAATATCAAGATCATCATCATCAGATGGTTCCAAGTTTATGGTTCCCATGGAACCATAAATTTACAATATCCCAGCAATTGCAGTCTTTATTACTGTAATATAATGGGCATCCTGTACACATGCTTGACATAACTGGTATATTTTGAGCAACTGAATCCCTCTGTGCCAAGCGCTCCAATAATGGTAGACATCCCTGCACGACCAAGATTACTGGTGAAACTCAGGTGTGTCAGCGTGGTGTCCACAGCTGTCATCTTCCTCCGGTATTGTTCTGCAGCAGGTTGTAATGTAACACGGCCTGCTTTGCAGTCACAGGTGACATCTATGTCCGCATCCAGGTGTTTCATACGTATGTTTAGACCTAGGCTATATCTTGATAACAGTTCCTGCTTGAAAGGTTTGAGAAGAGCTGAAGAAACTGCCCCTTTGTTATGAAGACAAGCTCCTCGTCATCGCTGCCATGAGGTGAGGGGCACGCAGACTGAAACAGTTTGGCGCGCAGCTGTGCTGTAGTTGTATCTCGCAAATACTGCTGTTCGTGTGATGTTCTCTTCTGCTACTGTGAGACTTTTGATGCTGCTGCTCCCCTTGACGTTCCTGGCCGTGGTGAAGGTGAGCCTGCCGCTGCTGGTCGTGGTGGTGTCCAGGTGGTTGACGCTCCTGGACAAGGCAGAGCGGCAGGGGTCAGTGGTGGCAGTCACAGTCACTTATACCAAGTCAAATCATACGCAGGTTTGTGGGAGCAGACAAGGCAGAGGCGTGGCTTAAGCCGGGCGCACATTGAGACGCAGGTGACACAGGCAACCCAGCACAGAGCAGGGCAGAAAACTGCATCTCACTATTTTAAATGTAAGCGCGCACATTGTCACGCATGGCAGCACAGTGCAGGTGCAGACTTGTTTCGGCCTGCGTCACGCAGTCTTTGAAACGCAGTTTTCTGCACACTTGCGGCACTCTAAGGGCCGCTTTCACAGTCATTTTGTTTGTTTTGATCGTTACCAATGGCGGCGATCGCCGCTATAGTATTGTTGTGCTGGAAGCTTCCCCCGGCGTCCATGGGGCTCTAGAAGGCTCCGGGAAGAACGAGCAGCGGGGCGGGGAGCAAAGGCTCGTCCGCCCCCCGCGGGGCGCGGCCAGGCGCCAGGCGGGAAGTGTTGCCAACTCGCACATACTTTTGCTACATGTTCTTGTATGATCTAAAATATACTGTAACATTCTAGACTGTACTGTTCTGGATATATATAGGAGAAGAGGGCGAGAGAGGGCCAGTCCCAGTCATAGTAAGCTAGTGGTAAGTGAAGAGTCAGAGTGAAGTGTACTACTAAGGAAGAATATTAAACTACAGAAGCTGTGCAAAGTGTTTACATATCTCCCTCCCATGGAGTCTCCTGATGGCGACACGGAACCCAAGTAAAACGTCCGGCATAACATTGGCGTCAGGAGTGTAGCCATTTGTTTTTCGCCATGGAGACTCGTTCCCAAGCTGCCCAGAGGGACGACATGTTGACTGAACTTTTGGAAGCCTTGAGACTACAGGGGGAGAAACAAGAAAGAGCACAGCAACAACAAGAAAGAGCACTCCAGGAACTCAAAGAACAACAAGAAAAAGCACACCAAGAACTCAAAGAACAACAAGAAAGAGCACAGCAACAACAAGAAGGAACACTCCAAAAACTCAAAGAACAACAAGAAAGAGCACAGCAACAACAAGAAGGAACACTCCAAGAACTCAAAGAACAACAAGAAAGAGTACAGCAACAACAAGAAGGAACACTCCAAGAACTCAAAGAACAACAAGAAAGAGCACAGCAACAACAAGAAGGAACACTCCAAGAACTCAAAGAACAGCTAGAAGATCGCTTCACAGGATTACAGCTACAGCTAAAAGCAGTACAAGATGGAAGTGAATCAGTGCGAAGAGAAATGAATGATGTGACCACGAACTTGGGACAACGCCTGATAGAAGTGGAAAAAGAACACACAAATCTTCATCAAGAGATGGAGGTGGTACGAGAGACGACACACAAAGATATATTAGAAGTGCAGGGAAAGGTGAACCGTACTGAAGAGGCAGTTTGTGATGTAAGTGACAGAGTGAAAGCCCTTGAAGACTGCTTTTCTGGAAACGGATAGCCAGTGCCTGCAGGGGCTAGTTGTACCCAAGATGCTTCTCCTACGCAAGTCCAGGGTAGTTTGAGCCCTGTTTCGCCTGAGTTTATACCAGCAAGAAGTTCCGCCAGCCCCATGAGTCTGCTGGGTTCGCCTGTTAGAAAGAAGCTTCAGGAGTTTGATGGCAAGGTCTCCTGGGAGGCTTACCGCGCTCAGTTTGAGCTGTTGGCAGCTCGGAACGGATGGGATGACCAAGAGTGCGCGGTTCAGCTGGCCACTAGCCTGAAAGGGGCGGCGCTGGAGGCCCTTGCTCAGCTCGACAATGCGACAAAAGGCAGCTACAGCGGGCTGGCACAGGCGCTGGAGCAACGATATGGGACCAAGCACCAGAACGAGCTCTTCAGGGTTAGGTTCAGAACCCGCAACAGGAGGCGCGGCAAGTCTCTTCAGGAACTCGCTCAGGACCTTGAGTTCATGGCGCACAAGGCATACCCAGGTGCCACCCCTGACCTGCTGACGGTTTTGCTGCGTGATCAATTCATCGATGCCCTGAATAGCCCTCAGATGAAGATACAAGTGAACCAAGCTAAGCCAACATCAATGCAGGAAGCTCTGGCACGTGCCATGGAGTTTGAGTCCTTTGTTAGGTCTAGCTTGTCAAGCTTCAGGGACGACTCGACTTCTGGGTTTAGGGCACGAAAGGGCGCTGTCAGCGACACAGACAGGTTCCAAGGAACGTGCTGGTACTGCGAGAAGGTTGGGCACAAGGAGAACGAATGCTATAAGAGGAAGAAGGAATATGAAGGTGCCGCTAAGAAGAAGCCCAGGGAAGGACCCAAGTGCTGGACCTGTGGAGAAAAGGGGCACTGGAAGAATGAATGTCGGAAAAATGTGCCCCCAACGAGGGACCACCACTCGGGAAACTAAGAAGGACTGGTTCACGGGGGCAACGACCAGTCTGTCCTGTACATGCCCCAAAGATATCAATGTGCAGGAGAACCACCATGACGAGCTGCCAAGTGAAGGGCAAGGTTGACGGAGTGTTGTGGCCTGTGGTCGTCGACACAGGCTCGGAACGCACATTTGTGCGGCCTGACGTGGTGAGTCATCGTCGGCTTCCTAAGACGTCGCATCGACTGTGCGGAGTCACTGGACACTATGCAGAGCTCAGAGGCCCAGTGGACGTGAAGTTTGAGCTCGGAGGAAAGGAAGAGTCTCTCTCTGTGTACGTGGCTGACATGGACGACCCTTGCATCCTAGGTATGGATTATCTTGTCTCCCACAGGTGCGAGCTGGACTTCCGCGCTAAGCTAATTATGAACTTTACATTTCTGCCCGAAATCGTGCCAAATCTATTCTCCGACTAACCAAAAATTCTTTCATTAATAGAAAATGCCAAAACCTTGCTTTCTCTTCTTAACATCTCCTCCAACTTCACTTCTTCATCTTTCCCTCCACTCCTCCTGACGGCAACACTGCCCGTCATCTCTATCTCTAAGGCTGAACTCTTCTTCGACGATTCTGGGCATATTCCTCCTCTCATCCCCCCCTGACTCCTTTGCTGCTGTTATAAAGATTCTCAAAATGATGTTTTTCTCTGCCCTCCTGGCCTCCAATCTCAGAAGAGCTTGTGACCTGATGGGAGTGCCTCCTATTGTCCTTAAAAAAGCTGCTGTGTGCTGTCCTGTCAAACTCTTTCCACTCTCTGCTGCCTCTGCCCTTCCTTCTCTTTCTTTCTTGTTTGCCTTCCTTCACACAGCCTGTAAGAAGGGTGCTAAGACTACCTCTCAAACTACCGTCCTATTGCTTTTTTTTTTTGATTCTCTTTACTTTCTTGTCTATCTACAAATCAAGATTCAAAAGCACCTTCCACTTCTTCTCTATCTTTCCCAGTCTTTCCAGTATGGGTTCAGTTCTTTTCTGCTCTACTCTATTCATCTCTCTGCCTTGACTGGTCTCTCTTAGCTTACTCTTGACTGACCGTTTTTTGTTATTGATATCTGCTTTTATTTTGCGCTTTTGATAGGGTAAATCTCAAATCTTACTTTTTACTCTACCACGGTCTCCTCTTCTCTCTTCTTTATCTACCTTTCTCCTTTTCTTTCTTCTCTCTCTGCTTCTTTTCTGGGTCACTATTTCTGTCTCTCCCATTCTGTGCTGGTCCCAGGTTGGTGTCCTGGTATCTCCCCCCATCTTCTTTTTTTGTTCTTTGATGTTCTTCTCTGAAAACCTTTCCCTGTCTCGAATCCTCCATCCTTCCTTCCATTCGATGATTCCACTTTTAATAGACACCCACCCTTCAGGAACTTAACGACCAACTTTGGGCTGCAGACTCCACCCTTCAGGAACTTAATTCACACGATTGGGACAAGAAAAAACCTGTGTCCTTCAACGCCTCAAAAACACTGGTGCCTCTCCACCTCAACACCACACTCTCTCCCAAACATCCCTATCCCACCCCTTTTTAACACCAAGCCCAACATCTCCCAACACTAACCATCTCGGTCTGTCTAACTCTCCATCTCAACTATTCATCTCTTAAACCTCTCTATCTCATCTCTCTTCAACTCTCTCTCGTCCTCTTCCCTCTTACCTTCTCAGCTTCCCCTTCTTCTTTTGTTCTTAGTCCATATACCTTGTCCGCATCTCTTCTGCTTGTCAAGGATATCTCATGTGTGGTGGCTTCTCCAGCTCTTCTCTTCTGGACAGAGTGGTTCTCAGGCTCTCACTCTCATCTCAGCTCGTCTCCTTTCTCTTATCCTCTTCTCTCTCTTCTTCTCCCTCTTAAATTCCTCCCTCTATCTATCTTTTATTTCTCTTTGAATTTGCTTTCTCTTTGCCTCTTTCTCTTCCCCCCCCTCCGCACCCCCTCTGCACTCGCTACTTCCTCTCCACTGTCCCTATACTGTCCCCCCCTTACCCAGAGTTATTCATTCTTCACTCTCTTCACTTCCTCATCACTGTCCATCCTCCTCAATCTTCATCTTTCTTCATCTGTTCATCCCTAGAGGAGGTTTCACTTCAGAGGAGGGGGAACTCTTTTATTCTCTCCTCCTTCTCTTTGAGACTTTTCTTTTCTCTTTTAGGATTCTTTTTTTTTTTTTCCTCTTTTTGGCTTTTTTTTTTTTTTTTGTTTTTTTTTTTTAAAAAAAGTTCTGTTTGCTGTTTAAAAAAAAAAAAAAAAAAGCAGCTGACTGTAGGAGGAAGGAGGGTGCCACTGACGACTGTGCACAAGGAGGGCCTGCCAGTGAGAGTCAAGCGCACCACCATTATTCCTCCGAGGTCAGAGATGCTGTTACCCTGTCAAATTACGGGTGCCCCCCCGGCTAGTCTGTGTGTGGTAGAGAGTGGAAGTCGATGTCCGGTAGAAAACGGGGTGATTGTAGGCAGTACTTTGGCAGACCCTACTGCAGCGGAAGTGCCTGTCGTCGTGGCCAATGTCTCCTTCAGCCCAAAGAAAATAAAACAAGGGACCATGATGGGGTTGTGCCAAGAGATCGATCAGAAACCAAGAAGCTGTGTCTGCAGGAGAACCCTGACGAAGCCCCAGGAGGAGCTGCCCGACTACTTGCGCGACCTGTTTGACAGGAGCTCCAAGTGTCTAGAGGAGCCCCAAGTGGAACAGCTCAGGGAGCTTCTCGTGAGGAATGCAGATGTGTTTTCCACAAGAGACCTGGACTTGGGGTGTCCGGACCTGGTAGAGCACCACATCGACACAGGTAGCCACCGCCCAGTGAAGCAAGCTCCTCGAAGGATGGCACCAGCTCGTCGCAAAGAGATGGATGAGGTGATGGATGATCTCCGGCAACAGGGGTTAATCGAGCGGTCCAGCAGCCCGTGGGCGTCTGCTGTAGTGCTCGTCAGGAAAAAGGACGGTTCCCTCAGGTGCTGCGTGGACTACCTAGCCCTCAACGATCTCACCATCAAGGATTCATACCCACTCCCACGGATCGACGACACGCTCGACGCTTTGGTGGGCGCCAAGTGGTTTTCAACACTGGATATGAAGTCTGGGTATCATCAAGTCAAAATGGCGGAGCAGGACAAAGAGAAAACAGCCTTCTCCTACGGTCAAGGCCTGTGGCAGTTTAAGGCCATGCCCTTTGGCCTGTGCAATGCGCCGGCCACGTTCGAGCGGCTGATGGAGAGGGTGCTGGAGGGACTTCACTGGAAGACGGCACTCATCTACCTCGACGACGTGATTGTCTTTGGCCAGACCTTCGAGCAGGAGATGGAAAGGCTATCAGAGGTTTTCGCCCGGTTTAGAGCTGCACACCTTAAGCTCAGCCCGAAGAAATGCTGTCTGTTCCAAAAGGAGGTCCAATACTTGGGACACATCGTGAGCGAGGCTGGAGTACGCACTGATCCTGAGAAGGTGGCTGCGGTAAGGGACTGGCCGACACCCACCAACGTGAAGGAGCTGCGGAGCTTCCTCGGGTTGTGCTCATACTACCGCAGATTTGTGAAAGGCTTCGCTACGATTGCTGCACCACTGCACCTCCTGACGAAGAAGGGGCGCAAGTTTGAGTGGACAGCGGAAACTCAGGTTGCCTTTGAGAAGCTCAAGGAGGCCCTCATCAGCTCGCCCATACTCACCTACCCAGACCCCTCTAAGCCTTTTATACTGGATTGTGATGCCAGTGATGAGGGGATTGGTGGAGTGCTGTCCCAGGCATGTGCCGACATGGAACGGGTTGTGGCCTACTTCAGCAAGAAGTTCACCCCAGCCGAGAAAAACTATTGCGTGACCCGGAAAGAACTCCTGGCAGTAGTCAAGAGCCTTGACTTTTTCCATGCTTATCTGTACGGTGCAACTTTCACCATCCGCACGGATCACGCTGCATTGCGGTGGTTGAAGTCACTGAAAAACCCTGAGGGCCAGCTTGCTCGCTGGATAGGTAAACTAGAGCAGCATCACTACACTATTGTGCACCGATCTGGGCTAACACACGGTAACGCGGACGGCTTGAGCCGGCGCCCCTGCCTACCTGAGTGTCAACATTGCCTCCAGAGGGAAAGCGTCCAGAATATGTGCCGCCGCACTACAGTGGAACAGACAGCGGAGGTGCCATGGGAAGACTTGGGAAAACTGCAGCGGGAGGACCGAGATCTGAGACCAATTATGGAGTGGCTGAGTCAATCGTCAACGCGACCTGGGTGGGAAGTAATCTCGAGAGAAAGCCCTACCACCAAGAATTACTGGACTCAGTGGGACACTCTTCGGATGGACGACGGGGTGTTGCAGCGACGCTGGGTCTCTCATGATGGTCTTGACCATTACTGGTCTACGGTGCTACCTGTGAAGTCCCGGGAAGGCGTCTTGAAAGAAATGCACGACAGCATCACCAGCGGACACCTTGGGGTAAAGAAGACACTGAGTCGCCTGCGCCAAAGGTTCTATTGGGTTGGCATGAGGAAGGACGTGGAACAATGGTGTCACGCGTGTGAAGTGTGGTGTGCAAAGAAGGGCCCCAAGAAGCGTCACCGTGCCCCATTGCAACTATACCAGGTTGGAGCCCCCATGAAACGGGTGTTAGTGGATATAGCAGGACCCTTGCCTCTGACGACGAACGGAAATAGGTACATCTGCGTCACAATGGATTACTTCACCAAGTGGCCGGAAGCCCACCATCGCCAAGGTTTTGGTGGAGGAGTTCTTCTGTCGCTTCGGTGTGCCTAACGAGCTCCATTCCGACCAGGGAAGGAATTTTGAGTCAACAGTCCTTGCTGAGTGCTGCAAGCTTCTGGGTATCAAGAAGACCCGGACCACCCCTCTGCACCCACAGTCAGATGGAATGGTGGAGAGGTTTAATTGGACGTTGGGCCAGGAGTTGGCCAAGCAGTGCAACAATGATCAGTCTTCATGGGATCAGAAGCTGCCTGCGCTTCTTATGGCCTACAGGTCTGCCGCCCACGAGTCTACGGGGTATTCACCAGCAAAGCTGATGTTTGGACGTGAGCTGCGATTGCCGGTGGACCTACTGACAGGAAGGCCTCCTGGGGAAAGCCTTCCAAGGGACGCCTCCAGTTTTGCCCGTCAACTAGAGGAACGGCTGGAAGAAGTGCACCATCAAGTCCGTGGTGCCTTGAAGTTCTCCGGGGAGGCCATGAAGCGCGGTTACAATATAAGGGCAAGCCACGTTGACTTCAAGGAAGGAGACCAAGTCTGGCTTTACAACCCGCAGAGGAAGAAAGGACAGTCTCCGAAGTTACAGAGCCCCTGGGAAGGCCCTTTTACTGTGGTAGAACGCCTCTCCGACGTGACTTACCGAATCCGGAGAACGGAAAGGACCAAGCCGAAAGTTGTCCACGTCAACCGCCTATGGAGGTACCACGGTCCGGGAAACTACACCTGGAGCAACTACAGACAACCAGCAGCCGACGAAAACGCAAGGGACGTCCAGGACCGAGAGGAGGTCGACGACGACATAGGCCTTCTGGACCTTTCAGCCGAGGGAGATAACCTCCCGGCTTCGGCAGATGTTCCAGGGACACCCCAAGAAGCGGACGACGACGAGGCGCACCAGGAGATAGACGCGCAGGAGACACCGAGCAGAAGACAGAGACAACGCAGGCGTCCACAGTGATACGACGATTATTATGTTTTTGATTAATTCTCTTATGTTTGTATATAGTTAAGTGTGTGATCGGGACGATCACAATTAAGAGTGGGGACAGTGTTGTGCTGGAAGCTTCCCCCGGCGTCCATGGGGCTCTAGAAGGCTCCGGGAAGAGCGAGCAGGGGGGCGGGGAGCAAAGCCTCGTCCGCGCCCCGCGGGGCGCGGCCAGGCGCCAGGCGGGAAGTGTTGCCAACTCGCACATACTTTTGCTACATGTTCTTGTATGATCTAAAATATACTGTAACATTCTAGACTGTACTGTTCTGGATATATATAGGAGAAGAGGGCGAGAGGAGCCCAGTCCCAGTCATAGTAAGCTAGTGGTAAGTGAAGAGTCAGAGTGAAGTGTACTACTAAGGAAGAATATTAAACTACAGAAGCTGTGCAAAGTGTTTACATATCTCCCTCCCATGGAGTCTCCTGATGGCGACACGGAACCCAAGTAACACGTCCGGCATAACAGTATTTCCACTTAAAACTGGCAGATGGGGTAGTGGCGGCTGCGGGGTTAGCCTAGCCCCGCACCTTACCACACACACACTCAACATCTCTCGCTTCCTCTGCAGCCGCCGCTACCCCATCGGCCAGTTTCACATGGAAAACTATAGCGTCGAACGGCGCCTTGTAGTCACGTACTCACTACTCAGTAATCCACACGATGTCGTCCAGAGGAACTTAGGCTGTCCGCCAATCCAAAGTTCTTTACGACACAACCCGCCCTGATTACATGAAAGGGACATAAAGACGAGATATGGGCTAAGATTGCATTCACTCTACAATTCAAAGATGGTTAGTATATTGTTATATGGTAGCATACGTTGAAGTAGCATAAATATACGACTGAGATAATGGGCTTTCCGTTGATGTATGCAGTGTATGTGTGTGTGTGTGTGTGTGTGTGCGTGTGTGTGTGTGTGTGTGTGTGTGAACTAAGGTTTCTCAGGTAATCTTGAGCAACAGCCATGACCACAGGACCTGCACAGGACGACAGACTGCTTCTCAATGTGTTTGGCGCACCACGCCTATGCTGCCCTGTGTTGTCCTTCTCTATGTCTGCCCTGCCCTGCGTTGCCCTGCGTCTCAATGTGCGCCCGGCCTTATACGTGGCGCTGCTTGGTGCCAAACTAGAGAATGTAGAAACTGGGATTTAGAGAAAACGAAGAATGGCGGACTAATTTAAATCAATCGCTTCAACTTGCCCCCCCCCGCACACCCCACACCGCCGTTTGTAGGCATTATAATTACAGTCACGCATAGAACGATAAAAAGGCATATTATTTTCCTCAGTGGCTTGCCTGAACGCGCTGTGAAAAAAGGCGAGCATGCACATCCAAAGTACATACATGGCCGCTACTTAGTCACCCGTGAACTGACGGGTATTTGGATTCAAGTGATGTCATCCCGCTGCTCCGCCCCAAACCGCCCCTGCGCGTACCGGTCGCAGTTTTGAAGGCAGAGTGACTTGACTTGGTATAAGTGACTTTGGTGGCAGCGTGGAGTGGTGGCGCGAGATGATGTCGACGGAGGCGCACTTGCCTGCTGATTTTCTTCACTCTGTCGTGAATACCGGGCTACTCGTATATGGGCAGCAAGGACTCTTGCACGAAATGCCTGTCTGCTACGATGGCTTGGGCATCTTGACAGACAAGAATAAATCTTCAAAATACTTAGTAAATGCAGGAACGCTGACATAAGGTGAGCTGAGGAAAGCGTAAGTCCACCTCTGAGTTCTGGCAGACGCTCTCATGGATCTAAGCTGTGAATTGCCGCCTACGGCTCAACCGGTATGACTCGAACACCATGGCTGCACTGCCAAACGTTCACACACTCAAAAAACTATCGTTACACATTCAGCACGATACAAACTGACACCAAGGACGAAGCCATTGAGAACAGGCTACTCATGTTGGTATCACTGCGTGTGTTGGGTGTGGGTTTACTTGCCTGAACCAAGTGAGCGGGACTCGTAAATGAAGCAGTAGAATTTGAGCTGGCACAGTAACGCTTCATGAAACACACGTGGAGTCTTAGTCGAAGTGAATTGATCGTGTTCTATGTAGCTATAACATTGTAGTATTTGGGGTGATGAAATTATGCTTTAACACCTCACACACAAGTGAAGAGTTAAAATTTCGTCCATTTAGGAGATAATATGAGAAACACCTTGCGGTGATGAGTCACTCAGGATTCGGATATTAGAGTGAATCCCACTGACTGATCGCCACATACGGCTCCACTGAGCCTAGGAGGTTATGTAAAACTTAGCTAACCCTTATGATAGATTTATAGTGGATTATAAACTTGACTTATCACCCAAATGGTGAAATAACGTTGACATTGGTTTCACTAGCATAGCATGCACTACCCGAGTCATGGTGTTCGCTTGTCTCGAAACAATCATGGAATGCACCCAATATGATTAATTCTCTATTTCAGCGAGTCATTATACCAACAGACAAATTAACTCATGCATGCAAGCTATTTAATAAATTACTCTTCTCCAGAGACGGCTAATTTCGGGAATTCAAAACGCCCGCGCCAAATTCCTTATTCGTCAATTTGAAAAGTGCAGAAAGTTCCTACTTTTTACAAGCCAATGAGGCAGCACAAGAGAAGAGTAGATTTAAACAACCTGTAGAAGTCCATCCAACTCTGTTAAACTTTATATTTCTTACCAGCAATGCTATTAGCGTTGCAATTTGAAGTTGTGTTTTTTTCAGATGCCCACAACTTGTTCATGAAAGAAAAGACACGTTCAGTGGAAGCATTAGTTCCAGGATGGCACATTATGAACTGAAGTATATCTGACATGCGTTGATGGTTGTTTTTGTCTTTGATAAGGGAGAATACTTCTACCCACCGCTGTTACGTATATCATATGAGCATTATTGTTTAATAATTTGTGAATAAAAAGCTTAAATAAGTGGCACTCAAATCACTCCGTTGATATTATGGTGATATCTGGTATCTCAGTGTCTCCCTTCCTCTCTATCCCTCCCTTACGGGGGTCTTGTCCTGCTCCCCCCAGCAGAGCTGAGGTGGTGGGGTGATCGCACCCTTACCAACCCTACCGAGATTACCGGGTTGCTCAGTGTGAAATTCTTCGGACCCCACTGTAACGATAGTTTTTTGAGTGTGTACATGTATTGCTATTATACTTCAGAAGAACTGATAAGTATGTTTCTAATTATATTTTACCGCTAATATGGATGTAAGCAAAAGCGAACTGCACACGCACGTGTGTCAGGAGGTGCGTGGAATCTTAAGATTTTCCCTGTAAATATGCGAATTTTGCCGAAATACTTCTAGAGAAGATTGCCATAGGCTAGAGGCAAGTTTTCGTTATTTTAGATGATCTATCAAAAAATGAGTTGGACGACCCCGTTGAACCTTGCAAAAGCGATTTGAGTAGAATGGGTAGGTGGTGGCTGAGTGGTTAGCGTGCTGGGCTCACATGCATTCACCACGTCATGGACAACGTCGGTTCGAATCCCCACTCTACCACCTGGGATTTTTCAGTCACCGCCGAGTGGCCTAAGACTACCCACATGCTGTCCAGAAGACCACCCATCAACCCGGACTCTAGAAGAAACCGTCCAGTGAATCAAGAACGAGTTCCGAGGGGCAGCATGAGCCAAACATAACTGGCGCCACTATAAAAATTGCCTGCGCCATGACGGGCTTGGGCCGACCATCTGGCCCCTGAAGAAAGTCTACCGGCGCTATAGGCGGGGGATGTAAAAAAAAAGAAAAAAAAATAGGGATGAATATGAATAGAAAGTCGTGTGCAATGGGGAGGGGGGACGGCATGCAGTTAGCAAGTTCAGAAAAGCAGTTGACATGAAAATAACAATAAAAAATAGAGAGGAGGGAAGTTGATTGGAAATTTTTTTTTTTTTTACTTTGACCGTCCAGCAGGGTGGTGTGAGTGGAGCCCCCCTACACATGAGATGCATACTCCATATGAGGACGGACAAGGCCATTGTATATGTATAGCATCTTGGAGGGGAAAAAACTGGTGAAGACGATACAGAACACCTAACCTCGAGTAAGTTAAGGACAAGCAAATTATTTTATTGTAGAAGAAAGGGACAGCGGAGTATTTTCGAAGAATAGGGTATAGGTCTTTGGAAGAATATGTCGAGTTAACAGGTGGAGAAATTGAGTTTGGAGGCACTGAAGGTCAATTATTTATTTTTTTCCTTTGCCCCATTCGGAAGAAAACAAGGTATGAAATTAAGCATTCTACAGCGTCAAGCCTTAAGTCCTGTAGTTCCTGTTGAAAGGAACTTTTTCTGCATCAATTAATCAATCAGTGGGGGCTGTCAAGGTTCCAGAGTTGGCTGCTGCAATCGAAAGGGGATAACAAACAGGATAAATGGTTAGACACCAATTTACTTTAAATAAAGTAAAGAAACCCACAACAGCCTCACAAACACTGAAGTCTCCAACACGAAGGCTTCAGCACGCCGGACTCAGCAATGATCCTTGCACGGCTTCTTCCTCTTCTGGCGTCCCGTCCTCAGAGTGGCAGTGACGAGGCAGCACAGCTTCATCCTTGAAGAGTGTAGACGTGGGAGGCGCAGGAGGAAAAGGGGAGTCAGAGTCACGGCAATAACGGGAGTCCAAGCGTGGAGATGAGCGAGGTGAGGCACCCAGAACAAGTAGTTCCGAGTAAACCCGAATGAGAGCAGAGCAGGCGGGAGCCGAATCAAGTGTTCAGAGCGGGGCTCAACTATTGTCTGAAGTTGAAGGCGCTGGCCGCCCACCAAGTCGCCTCCCACAGCGGGTTGAGAAGCCTCGGTGGTTCGGTCGACCGAGGCGTCGAACGGCTACAGGCAAACGAGCAGCAGGAGTGTAGCAGGTTGTTCGCTGCGCCTCGGTAGTTGAACGGCTTCACGGCGAACGAGCAGCAATGGTGCTCCGGTCGTTGCCACTCAGTTGGTACTTGACCTCACAGGGGCATACGCCGGGGGGCGCGTCGCCTCACCCACCCTACGACCCCAAGACCGGGGATCCCTCTGGGTGAGTCTCCATGCAGGCCTCTTCCCATTCTGAGCACCTCCTAGCATGATCTATCGTCTTGCTCAAGCCACGAACGCCGTGGGCGTCCCCTTGGCCTCCTCCACTTAGAATTTTCTCTTACAGAGACATCCCGATGAACAGAATCAGCTTCAGGGTAACGTGCCACGTGCCCATACAGCCGGAGTTGACGTTGACGGACTATACATTGGGGAGGCGGTGGCTGAATCGACAGAGTAACACCACCGCGTTCAGGAGGACGCGAGTTCAATCCCCGCCCGGTGCCACCAAGCTGGGATTTTTCAGCCGCCGCCGAGTGGCTTAACACTACCCACATGCTGTCCAGAAGACCACCTATCAACCCGGACTCTAGATTCTAGGATTAAAGATGAGGGAGGGCAGCATGAGCCAATGCAAGATGGCGCCACTATAAACACTCGCCTGCGCCAGAACGGGCTGGGCCGACCATCAGGACCCACCGGGAAGAAGCCTTGGGCCGACCATCAGGCCCCACCGGGAAAAAGCCTACCGGCGCTATAGGCCGCGACGTAAAAAAAAAAAAAATATATATATATATATATATATATATATATATATATATATATATATATATATATATATATATATATATATATATATATATTTAACAGTCTCACGGAGTAGTCGCCATTTTGACACAAAGTCATTTCAGCGATCTCTCATGATTCTGCGTAGACATTTATTACCAATTGCATCAATCAGCCTTTCCAAATCTTTGTTTAGTGTCCTTGTCTCACAGTCATAGAGTAAGGCGGGGAGCACAAGGGACTTGAAGATTCGGAACTTTGTACTTCTGCACAAGTATCGACAACTCCATATACTTGTGCTGACCGAGTCAATAACACCGTGGGCCAAGCCAGTCCGCTGGTGGTAAGATTTCCTGGCGAGACTCGCCGTTGTTATGAACTACGCTACCAAGATACGAGAAACTTTCTGAGATTTCAATGTCCTCGCCACACGCATGAACAGACTGTTCTGTTCTGTTTCATCTAGCAAGCCTCCTTGGTCTTGGGCCAGGAGGCCCGAAGTCCCAAGGGCTTCGCCTCCTCGTGCATGCAGTGCCTCTAGAGCAGCGTTTCCCAACCTTTTCCGATCCTAGCACCCCCTGTGGTCAGACATAGGCAGTCCAGCACCCCCTAACTCTGATTAATATCTGATTACTAGAAGAATAAAGGAAAGTGAAGTGCACTGCTTGACTATTTATTTTGATGAGTCCTCAAAACTAAAAGCAACTACAAATATTTTTTCTATAGAAGAAATAAGAGAACACGAGAAAAAGAAAATAACATGGACAAGCTCAAATATACACAGCTTGGTAATCAATCATACATACATCAATGTGATTTTTGTTGTTGCCTATGTTTAACTAGTTTCTCAATTCGAGAAAAGAAAATAGCATGGACAAACTCAAATATACAGTTAGGTAATCAATCATACATACATCAATGTGATTTTTGTTGTTGCTTATGTGCAACGAGTTCCTCCATTCGAGGCTTCGTGTTGGTTAAAGCCACCCTCAATCTGAAGGCGGTTTCAGGCGGTTGTTTTGATTTGGAGCATGGTGGAGAATGCCTTTAACACAGGTAGGTAGTTGGAAATGGGATTATCATCTCCAACGCTGCCCTTGCTAGTCCAGTGTATACTATCAACTGATCACACCAGAAATCAGCCAGCGGAAATGTTCGGAATTTTGTCTGACAACCCTGGTTCACCTGCAGATCAATAGCTCCTCCTTTAGGTTATCATCATCACCCATGTTTGCCAAGAAGGACTGTTGTATCCATTTTGGAAATACATGATCGATGGGAAAGTATTTAGCCATGGTAGTCTCTAGGAGCGAGAGGTGAGCGGTGGCCGAACTGGTAGCGTACTGGGCCCACATTCACCGCGTGATGGACGACGCGGGTTCGAATCCCCACGCTACCACTCGGATTTTTCAGTCACCGCCGAGTGGCTTAAAACTACCCACATGCTGTCCTGAAGACCACCCATCGACCCGGACTCTAGAGGAAGCCGTCCAAGCGAATCAAGAACGAGTTCCGGGGGGCAGCATGAGCCAATGCAAGATGGCGCCACTATAAACACTCGCCTGCGCCAGAACGGGCTGGGCCGACCATCAGGCCCCACCTGGAAGAAGCCTTGGGCCGACCATCAGGCCCCACCGGGAAGATGCCTACCGGCGCAATAGGCAACAACGTAAAAAAAAAAAAAAATATATATATATATATATATATATATATATATATATATATATATATATATATATATATATATATATATATATATATATTGTCTACAAGTATTGGAGCTTGATTGTCTTATCTCCCAGTTTATCATCCAGGATAGGAAAGCTTCCCACATTCCCTCCCAAGATTCGACACTTCCACAGTGATAGTTTTTCCTTGAAGGCTTCTACCATTTTTGTACAATCAATATTATTAGCAAAAATGCCTTGCATGTACAAGTTGAGGTAATTCAAATGGCTGAAAATATCTGCCAAATAGGAGAAGGAAAGGATGAAATTTTCGTCCTCAAAATTTTCAGGGAAATCACTGTGACACTCTCGGAGAAATATTGCAATCTCATCGGTGAGCTCTGCAATACGGGTCAAGATGTTTCCACGGGAGAGCCACTGCACTTCGGTATGGAAAAGAAGCACCTGACGTTCACTTCCCATCTCTTCACAAAATAACCTACACACTTTGTGATTTAAAAGACGTCTTGCTAGGAAGTAATATTTTACCGACATGTATGCATCGCTTCCAAGCTCCCCCTAAAATTTATTTCAGCACCCCCAGGGGGTGCTAGCACCCCAGGTTGGACAATGCTACTCTAGAGCCATCACCAAAACCTCCAGCGACTCCGCCAGGATTACTGCATCATCGGCAAAGTCAGTGACCCTGGTATTGCCAATGGATGCTCCGCAATGACTCTGGTCCGCAACTCTGCTAGGGCAAGGATATAGCCCTGCCTCACTCCCGTTTTCACGGGAAAAAGCTGGACAAGCCCCCCCCCCCCCCAACCCCCCTCCACACTTCACAACACTCTCTGTCCCAGAATATAGGCCAGTCAGCAGACCAATAGTCCTCGCAGGAATCCAACGGAGGCGCAGAAGATCCCAGAATGCCTCGCGATGCACTGAGTCAGACGCCTTCTTGAGATCGACATAGGCTGCAAGCATCACCTGTCGAAACTCACGTCGGCGCTCCACCAGTATCCGAAGCGCTAGGATATGGTCAGTTGTTGACTTACCAGACGTGAATCCGGACTGTTCAGGTCTCTGCAGTTTCAGCAACTGGCTGCGAATTCACATCAGCAATAGATGAGCAAGCACCTTGCCTGGCACACTGAGTAGTGTAATACCACGGTAGTTGTTTTAAAAGAGGTTGAATACAGCAGATTAGTCATCGGCGTGGGGTTAGAATGAATTAACAATTTGTTTCAGGAAAATCATCAACGAACAATAGAAAGAGAGTGGGTGATAGAACAGAGACCTGTGGATTACAACCACTGTTGATTGGTTTAGCCCTTTAGGGGAATAACCGTGTCCATCTATAACAAGCAGAGATAGATCGGACAGAGAGGAAATTAGGGACAAAAGAACCTTGGTTTAATCACGCTTATTCTCGTGCTATCAAATAAAGAGAGGCAGAGCACAAAAGGTACCAGAGCCTTCGCACTCCTGCTAACCATGATCTTTATATTTCTGCCCGGAATCGTGCCAAATCTATTCTTCGACTTAACAAAAGCTCTTTCATCCATAGGAAATGTCAAAACCTTGCTTTTTCTAATTCTTCCAGAGACTTCTGACACCTAGCCCAAAATATCTCCTCCAATTTCACTTCTTCATTTTTTCCTCCTCTCCTTAACCCTGGCGGCAGCACCACCCCCTCATCTATCTTTAAGGCTGAACTCTTCTCTCAAACTTTCTGTAAAAACTCCACTTTGGACGACTCTGGGCATATTCCTCCGACTCATCCCCCCTCTGACTCCTTTATGCCTGTTATTAAGATTCTTAAGAATTATGTTTTCTATGCCCTCTCTGGCCTCAACTCTCAGAAGGCTTATGGACTTGATAGAGTGCCTCCTATTGTCCTTAAAAACTGAGCTTCCGTGCTGACACCCTGCCTGGTCAAACTCTTTCGCTTCTGCCTGTCAACATCTACCTTTCCTTCCTGCTGGAAGTACGCCTTCATACAGCCTGTGCCTAAGAAGGGTGACCGTTCCAATCCCTCAAACTACCGCCCTATAGCTTTACTTTCTTGTCTATCTGAAGCTTTTGAATCAATCCTTAACCGAAAGATTCAAAACTACTTTTTCACTACTGACCTTCTATCTGATCGCCAGTATGGGTTCCGCAAGGGGCGTTATACTAACGATCTTCTTGCTCTTTTAACTGACTCTTGGTCATCCCCTGTTAGCCGTTTCGGTGAAACTTTCTCAATTCTCCGACTAACCAAAAACTCCTTCATTAATAGAAAATGCCAAAACCTTGCTTTCTCTAATTCTTCCCGTGACTTCTGGCATCTAGCCAAAAATATCTCATCCAATTTCTCTTCTTCCTCTTTCCCTCCTCTCCTTAACCCTGACGGCAGCACTGCCGTCTCATCTGTCTCTAAGGCTGAACTCTTCGCTCAGACTTTCTGTAAGAACTCCACCCTGGACGATTCTGGGCATATTCCTCCTACTCATCCCCCCTCTGACTTCCTTATGCCTATAATTAAGATTCTTCCTAATGATGTGTTCTATGCCCTCTCTGGCCTCAACTCTAAGAAGGCTTATGGACCTGATGGAGTGCCTCCTATTGTCCTTAAAAACTGTGCTTCCGTCCTGACACCCTGCCTGGTCAAACTCTTTCGCCTCTGCCTGTCAACATCTACCTTTCCTTCCTGCTGGAAGTATGCCTTCATACAGCCTGTGCCTAAGAAGGGTGATCGTTCCAATCCCTCAAACTACCGACCTATAGCTTTGCTTTCATGTCGATCTAAATCTTTTGAATCACTCCTTAACCAGATGACTCAAAAGCACCTTTCCACTTCTGACCTATCTGATCGCCAGTATGGGTTCCGCAAAGGGCGTTCTACTGGTGATCTCCTTGCCTTCCTAACTGACTCTTTGTCATCCTCTCTTAGCCGTTTCGGTGAAACCTTTGCTATTGCGCTGGACATATCAAAAGCCTTTGATAGGGTCTGGCACAAATCTTTGCTTTCCAAACTGCCCTCCTACGGTTTCTATCCTTCTCTCTGTACCTTTATCTCAAGTTTCCTCTCTGACCGTTCTATTTCTGCTGTGGTAGACGGTCAATGTTCTTCCCCTAAACCTATTAATATTGGTGTTCCGCAGGGTTCTGTCCTATCTCCCACTCTCTTTCTGTTGTTCACTGATGATCTTCTTTCCAAAACGAACTGTCCTATCCATTCTTACGCCGATGACTCTACTGTGCATTACTCAACTTCTTTTAATAGAAGACCCACCCAACAGGAACTTAACGACTCAGACTCAGACCTTACTATTATTTCCGACTCGGGCAAGAAGAACTTGGTGTCCTTCAACGCCTCAAAAACACAATTTCTCCACCTATCCACTCGACACAATCTTCCAAACAACTATCCCCTATTCTTTGACAACACTGAGCTGTCACCTTCTTCAACACTAAACAGCCTCGGTCGATCCTTAACTCAAAATCTCAACTGGAAACTTCATATCAATTCTCTTACTAAATCAGCTTCCTCGAGGTTGGGCGTTCTGTACCGTCTCCGCCAGTTCTTCTCCCTCGCACAGCTGCTATCCATTTACGGGGGCCTTGTCCGCCCTCATATGGAGTATGCATCTCACGTGTGGGAGGGCTCCACTCACACAGCTCTCTTGGACATAATGGAGTCTAAGGCTCTTCGTCTCATCAGCTCTCCTCCTCTTACTGATAGTCTTCTACCTCTTAAATTTCGCCGCCCTCTCTTTCTATCTTCTATCGATATTTTCATGGTGACTGCTCTTCTGAGCTTGCTAACTGCATGCCTCCCCCCCTCCCGCGGCCTCGCAACACACGACTTTCTACTCAAGCTCATCCCTTTACTGTCCAAATCCCTTACGCAAGAGTTAACCAGCATCTTCACTCTTTCATCCCTCACACTGGTAAACTCTGGAACAATCTTCCTTCATCTGTATTTCCTCCTGCCTACGACTTGAACTCTTTCAAGAGGAGGGTATCAGGACACCTCTCCTCCCGAAATTGACCTATCTTTCGGCCACTCCTCTAACTCTTTATAGGAGCAGTGAGTAGCGGGCTTTTTTTTCACATTTGTTACCTTTTTTTATGCCCTTGAACTGACTCCTTTGTTGTAAAAAAAAAAAAAAAAAGCGCTAGACATAACGAAAGCTTTCGATAGAGTCTGGCACAACTCTTTGCTTTTTAAACTGCCGTCTTTCGGATTCTATCAATCTCTCTGTTCCTTAATCTCCAGTTTCCTTTCCTGCCGTTCTGTCTCTACTGTGGTAGACGGTCACTGTTTTTCCCCTAAACTTATCAACAGTGGTGTTCCACAGGGCTCTGTACTATCACCCACTACCTTCCTGTTATTCATCAATGATCTTTCTATAACAAACTGTCCTATCCACTCATAGGCTGACGACTCCACTCTGCATCATTCAACTTCTTTCAACAGAAGACCCTCTCAACAGGAATTACAAGACTCCAGACTGGAGGCTGCAGAACGCTTAACCTCAGACCTTACAATCATTTCCGATTGGGGTAAAAGGAACCTTGTGTCCTTCAATGCCTCAAAAACCCAATTTCTCCACCTATCAACTCGACACAATCCGCCAAACACCTATCCCTTATTCTTCGACAACACTCAGCTGCCACCTTCTTCAGCTATAAATCACCAAATATCCTCGGTCTATCCTTATTTAAAAATCTCAACAGGAAACTTCATCTCCTCTCTTACTAAATCAACTTCCTCGAGGTTGGGGGATCTGTATCGTCTCCGCCAGTTCTTCTCCCCCGTACAGATACTTTCTCATCAGCTCTCCTCCTTTTACTGACAGCCTTCTACCTCTTAAATTCCGCCGCCATGCTGCATCTCTTTCAATCTTCTATCGATATTTTCATGCTGACTGCTCTTCTGAACTTGCTAACTGCATGCCTCCCCCCCTCCCGCGGCCTCGCTGCACACGACTTTCTACTTATGCTCATCCCTCTACGGTCCAAACCCCTTATGCAAGAGTTAACCAGCATCTCCATTCTTTCATCCCCTTCATTGGTAAACTCTAGAACAGCCTTCCTTCTTCTGTATTTCCTCAAGCCTATGACTTGATCTCTTTCAAGAAGAGTGTATCAAGACATCTCTCCATCCGAAATTGACCTCTCTTTTGGGAACTCTATACTAATCGCTATATGAGAGCAACAGTTAGCGGGCTTTTTTTTTTTACATTTTTTTGTTGTTGTCGTTGTTGTTGTCCTTGAGTTGCTGTCTGTGCTATAAAAAAAAAAAGAATGAGGAATAGTATCCGTAAGAGGGTAGTTTAGAAAGCAAACATATGTGCCAGACTCTGTCAATAGCTTTCGAGATGAGAGGTTTTCTGTTGCTACTCCTCTTTCTACTACTAATAATAATAATACTATTGCTACTACTACCGCTCTTACTACTACCACTACTACTACTACTACTACTACTACTACTACTACTACTATTATTACTAGTACTCTACTACTACTACTACTTCTGCTGCTACTACTACTACTACTACTACTAATACTAATACTATTATTATTAATATACTACTACTACTACTACTACTACTACTACTACTACTACTACTACTACTACTACTACTACTATTATTACTAGTACTCTACTACTACTACTACTACTACTACTACTACTACTGGTACTACTATTACTACTACTATTACTACTACTACTACTATTACTATTACTACTACTACTACTACTACTACTACTTCTACCACTACTTCTTTTTAAGTGTCGATCTTTCATGATGAGACTATTTTATTTGGTATTTTATATTTTGGTATTCTTGCTCAGCGCTTCCGTTGTGCAGTAGTCACCATGACTTCAATTAAGGTATGTGCCGTGTGTATGTGCTCGTGACGGGGATGATCACCGAGACCACGCGCAGCTTTAGCGTAAGTCCCCAACTATAATTTTACCATTTTTACTTGGCTCATGGTATTCCCCGGTGCTCCACTAGATCCTCGAGGGAATCTTACTAGAGTCCGGGTTGATAGGCAGTGATCAAGACAGCGTGTGCGTCGACGGCGGCCTTCCAGGATACCGCGCCATCACGCTGACCACTCACTCACCGCTGCTTTACTGAAGCATTATTTTTGTTGTTGTTGTTGTTCTTCGTCGTTATTATTATTATTATTATTATTATTATTATTATTATTATTATTATTATTATCATTATTATTATTATTATTGTTATAATTATTATTATTAGTTTTTGTTATTTTTATTATTATTATCATTATTATTATTATTATTATTATTATTATTATTATTATTATTATTATTATTATTAGTAGTAGTAGTAGTAGTAGTAGTAGTAGTAGTAGTAGTAGTAGTAGTAGTAGTAGTAGTAGTAGTAGTAGTAGTAGTAGTAGTAGTAGTAGTAATATTATTGTTATTAATAGTAATAATAATAATATTATTATTATTTATGTTATTATCATTATTATTATTATTATTATTATTATTATTATTATTATTATTATTATTATTATTATTATTATTATTATTATTATTACTATTATTATCAATATTACTATGTTTATTAAAATTATTATCATCATTATTATCATTATTTTTAATTATTATTATCATTATTATTATTATTGTTATCATTATTATTATTATTATTATTATTATTATTATTATTATTATTATTATTATTATATTAAAATTATTATTATTGTTATCATTGTTATTGTTATTATTATTATAATTATTAATATAAGTTATTATTGGGGGAGAGACAACTCCTACCAGGCGCGTCCCCTTGAAGTCTGTAGGCTGCGGGGATGTCTCGAATATATTGAATAAGAAACCGAGGACCAAGCTCAGCGGATGCTGCCTCGCCCGGTCGGTTAGGATAAATGCGACAGGTGCCAACCGTCCGTCAGCAAGCAACTGTCCGCACCGATGATAATTTGAAAATAGCTACGTGGAATGTCAACACTTTGTACCGGTCTGGATAATTCGATAACTTGAAAAGAGAAGCTACTCGTTTGAAAATCGACATTATGGAGGTGAGTGAGGTGAGGTAGAGAGTGAGCGTTTGCAATGGAGCAACATTTACGTTCATATATTCGGGAGGGGAGGCTCATGAGAAAGGAGTTGGAATTCTGTTGGCATCGAGGATTGCAAGAAGTATGGTGGGGTACTGGGCTGTATCGGAAAGATTTTTGCTAGTGAAGATAGCGGCAAAGACTGCGAACCACAATATTATTCAAGCGTATGCACCAACTAGTGATCATCCGGATGAAGATCCTTCCCTCCTTCACTCCAGTTATCCTTTCCTTCCTTTCTTCTCTCCTCTCTCCCATACTTTTGGCTTTCTTAACTCTCTCTCTCTCTCTCTCTCTCTCTCTCTCTCTCTCTCTCTCTCTCTCATTGCACACATACACACACACACACACACACATTGCACACAATGTGCAACTGAATATGAGAGAGAGAGAGAGAGAGAGAGAGAGAGAGAGAGAGAGAGAGAGAGAGAGAGAGAGAGAGAGAGAGAGAGAGAGAGAGAGAGAGAGAGAGAGAGAGAGAGAGAGAGAGAGAGAGAGAGAGAGAGAGAGAGAGAGAGAGAGAGAGAGAGAGAGACACACACACATACACACACACACACATTGCACACATTGTGTAACTGAATATGAGAGAGAGAGAGAGAGAGAGAGAGAGAGAGAGAGAGAGAGAGAGAGAGAGAGAGAGAGAGAGAGAGAGAGAGAGAGAGAGAGATTTATCAACACACACACACACACACACACACTCTCTCTCTCTCTCTCTCTCTCTCTCTCTCTCCTAAACGACGCAGTCATGGAGGTATTACCTCCATGGACGCAGTACGTGACACCCGATCAAAAAACCGCTCTCGGCCACGTCCCTCCACCCCGCCCATGTAAATTGACGCCATGCATCTCCACAAACGCGTAACCATGAACCCGCAAGTACCGCCACCTCTATTACCAATCCTCAAAATGACATAAAAGTCCTTAATTTCAATGCACGTAGCCTAAGAAACAGGTTTGATGAACTGAGATGTCTTGCTTTGACAGAAAATTTTGACGTAATTGCTATAACCGAAACATTTATCGACGCCACAAATGTTGATTTAAGTACAGACTACAACATATATGGCTACAGACTCTTCAACAAAGATCGTGTAAACCGTAGAGGTGTTGGCGTCGCCCTTTTTGTCAAAAGCTATTTGGAACCCACTGACAGAACACCAAGAGACAGCAACGTTGAACATTTGTGCGTGCGAATAAACATTGCAAAAGTCAATCTAAATATATCTGTCACCTACAGGCCTCCCGGGCAATCACTCAAAGATGTGGAAATATACAGCGTTTTAAGGCAGTCACTTAATAACAGCGACTCACTAATGTTAGGAGATTTTAACCTCCCCCATATCGACTGGGCGACACTGTCAGGTACAGAAGGCGAGTCACAGAGAATGATCGAATTTTTAGAAGAAAATTATCTAAGCCAAATGGTTTCTCATCGAAATCGACAAAATAACATACTAGACCTTGTTATAACGACCCAAGATAACCTATAGTCAGTAATGTCACGGTAGGAGAACACCTCGGTTCTTGCGATCATAAATTAGTGCGCGTTGACGTTAGAGCTCAAACATCAGTGACTGAAAATAAAGTAAAGGTGTCCAATTTAAAAAGAGCTAACTTCGTATAAATCCGACAAAAACTAACAGAAATGCAACTATCAGATGACGACAATGTAGAGGAAGCCTGGCTAAGCTTTAAAAATCATTTACTCACTCAGCAGAACACATTCGTCCCCTTGTGCGAGAAGCGAAGTAACACCAATAAAAGTCCACCTTGGCTTAATAGCGAAACTAAACACTCAGTCAAGGAGAGAAAATTATTTTACAGGTTAAAGAAAGAACAGAGCACACCCGAAAACATTAGACTTTATCATGATGCCAGGCGACGAGTAAAAATATTAGTATGTCAGGCAAAGCGTATATATATATAGAGAGAGAGAGATGAAGAAAATATTGCTGCCAACCGTAAAAATAATCCGAAATCCTTCTTCAGTTTCATAAACAACAGAAAGGCGATCAGAAGTGGAATTGGACATTTAACAAACAGTGACGGTGCACTAGTGACTGACAGCCAACACATTGCAAATATTTAAACAATTACTTTTCATCGGTGTTTAATACTATCAGTCTTCCCACTACTACCACCAACACCAGTATTAATGTAAATCTCGAGCATGCATTGCCTAACTTTGAAATAACAACCGATGAAGTCCTTAAAGCCCTCCAATCACTTAAAACAAATAAAAGTCCTGGACCTGACAAAGTATATCCTACACTGCTTAAAGAGACAAAGAGCGAAATACTCTCCTCCCTCACAACCGTATTCAATATGTCCTTGCGACAAGGAATCGTCCCTTCGGATTGGAAAAAGGCTAACGTGGCACCGACTTTTAAGAAAGGAGACAAAAAATTACCAGGTAATTACAGGCACATTAGTCTAACTTCAATTGTAGGTAAGTTACTTGACAGCATAATTAGAGACAAAATTGTAAGTTACCTTGAAAGCCACTCGTTAATTGGGGATTCACAACATGGCTTCCGTAACAAAAGATCCTGCCTATCAAACCTATTGACCTTTTATAATGACCTCTTCTCAGTTTATGACGTAACCAAATCATTAGACATAGTCTATCTTGATTTCCAAACTGCGTTTGATAAAGTCCCACATCATAAATTACTTTACAAATTAAAGCAAATAGGTATTGACGGTCAATTACACCAATGTATCGCGAATTGGATGAGCAACAGACAACAAAGAGTGGTGATTAATGGATTTAACTCATAGTGGGCGTCGGTCACTTGTGCCGTCCCTCAGGGCTCGGTTCTTGGCCCAGTGTTCTTCATTATTAACATCAACGATGTGGATGTCGGACTCAATAATCGCATTAATAAATTTGCAGACGACACAAAAATTGGTAACTCGGTTTTCACTGACGAAGACAGGCAAAGCCTCCAAGAGGATTTGCACAAAATTTCAGCTTGGTCGGAAAGATGGGCGATGCCCTTTAACGTAGACAAGTGCCAGGTCCTTCGAGTTGGAACAAGAAATAAGAAGTTCGATTACGATATGTGCGGCGTTAAACTCAAAAGCGTACAATGCGTTAAGGACGTGGGGGTCAAAATCGCGTCAGATCTCCAATTCTCACAGCAATGCATCGATGCAGCAAATAAAGCGAACAGAACGTTGGGCTTCATTAAAAGAAACTTTTTATTCAAGACTAAAGATGTAATACTTCCGCTCTACAATAGTTTAATCAGACCCCACTTGGAATATGCGGTACAGTTTTGGTCTCCCCACCATGCAAAGGACATTGCTAAATTAAAAGGTGTTCAGCGTCGGGCAACAAAAATGATCCCTTCCTTGCGCAACAAATCTTACGAAGAAAGGTTTTCCACCCTTAACATGTTCTCTCTTGAGAAACGTCGCTTCCGAGGAAAACTGATCGAAAGTTTTAAAATACTTAATGGTTTCACGAATGTAGACAGATCAAAATTGTTTATGATCGATGATACTTTGCGAACGAGGAACAATGGCATAAAACTTAAATGTATACAAGTAAATTCAGACTGCACCAAATTTTTCTTCACTAACGTTGTAGTGCGAGAATGGAATAAGCTCCCACCTTCAGTGGTCCAGTGTAACACGATTGACTCCTTAAAAAACAAGCTCGACCGTCACTTCCTTGAACTTAATATTAACTAGAGTCGAAATGCAACGTTTTAGAGCCATCTAATTAATGTAGAATCACTTAGGTTTAAGGACAGACCACCTAGTCTGGACCATGGAGTTTGTGTGGTCTAATTTTCTATGTAAATCTATGTAAATCTCTCTCTCTCTCTCTCTCTCTCTCTCTCTCTCTCTCTCTCTCTCTCTCTCTCTCTCTCTCTCTCTCTCTCTCTCTTTCTCTCACACACACACACACACACACACACACCTGGAAACTAGTTACAGAGGCTTGACAGTCAGCGCCCTCAGGGAACCTGGGGGAGAAGAGCGACGTTGCCATATCTTGTCTCCGTGAATGATAGCTCGAGTTTAGTGTTCTCGAGGCCATTGGACTCGATAGTACATTAAGATCAAAGAGGTGGCAGGGAAGAGAGGTATGGTCAGAAATAACATCATCAAAGACAAAGATGGAAACAATTTGGTTGAAATTGCGGGTGTGATGAAGAGATGGGAGGTGTATGTGGGAGATCTCTATGATGATGCGAGAGGAGATAGACCGCTATTTGAGGAGGAGGATTTATCAAGGCCACCAATTATTTTAGATGGAGTAAGAGTGGCTATAAAATCCATGAAAAGAGGTAAAGCTGGTGGAGAAGATGGAGTGGTTGTGGAGATGTTGGAGGCAACTGGTGAGTTTGGAGTAAGAAAAACTACGGAATTGGTGAACAAAATATATGAAAGTGGTTATATACCAGAAGCAATGATAATTGCAGAGTTTGTGGCTTATCCAAAGAAAGCCGGTACCTTGAAGTGTTCAAAACATCGAACTATAAGCATCATGAGCCAGCTGGGTAAAGTATGTTTAAGAGTCGTAATGACTAGAATAAGAGGGAAGATTGACAATTTTGTGTCCGAAGAACAGTATGGATTCAGGAAGGGGAAGGGTACCACTAATGCAATATTTTTTTACAGTAGAAGAAACAGTTCAAGGGCAAAAAAAACAAAAACAATAATGAAAAAAAAAAAGCCCGCTACTCACTGCCCCTACAAAAGAGTCAAGAGGAATGGCCGAAAGATAGGTCAATTTCGGGAGGAGAGGTGTCCTGATACCCTCCTCTTGAAAGAGTTCAAGTCGTAGGCAGGAGGAAATACAGATGAAGGAAGATTGTTCCGGAGTTTACCAGCGTGAGGGATGAAAGAGTGAAAATGCTGGTTAACTCGTGCGTAAGGGATTTTGACAGTAAAGGGATGAGCCGTGTGCGGCGAGGCTGCAGGCGGGGGCGAGGCATGCAGTTAGCAAGTTCAGAAGAGCAGTCAGCTTGAAAATATCGATAGAAGATAGAAAGAGAGGCAATATGGCGGCGGAATTTAAGAGCTAAAGACTATCAGTAGAAGAAGGAGAGCTGATGAGACGAAGAGCCTTAGGGCCGCTTTCACAGTCACGTTTATTTGTGTTGATCGTTACCAATGACATTAATTAGTAAATAGTACAAATTCTTGCCCTCAAGTTGTTATATTATTTATTTAAATGGATATAAAAATATATTACACTATACAGCAACACGTTGCACGGCTTCAATGGTAATATGATTAAACAATTTGAAGACTTTGAATGACATGAACTCACTTCACCTGCTGACCAGTAAACGTCCTGCTGAGAATTTCAGTTTGATTGACTGAATGTTTATTGTTGCAAAATGCACAGTAAAGGAGAAAGGAGGACTTTGATATATGTCACCATTATTCACTTGTTATGCCTTCTTGGTCACACTCTCGTATTATTCTAGATAGCCTCATACGTATGTATATGCATAGGGCATACATGTAACGAAATCAGCCATGTTATGTAATGAATAAATGTGAAGCCTGCTAAATAAGTGTGAATAATGAACAAATGTAATGAATATATGGATACAGGTGAAGACTCTCTTGCTGACATCTGCTAAATAACAGAATCTTAAAATTTATTAATTGTCACCATTATTAAATAAATTTTCACCTATTATTCCTAGGAAATATTAGGCTATCAGCAGATCTGAGCGGTGCATTACAGCGAGATACTCCACATTTTTTTCATTATATCTATTCTTCTCAGTTATTCTTTATATTTATTCTTCACGTTTACTCTTTGTACGTCTATTTTTCACATTTATCCTTCATAATCCTCCGCTCAGCTGATGTAATGTTTGAATTTCCCGCCGCTCCGGCATACCAACACTGCCGAATCACGCGCCTTCGTCTTGTCATGACCGTTACCACGCTGGTAGTCGCCGATACCACGAAAACAGCGACTGTGAAAGCGGATCGAGGCGATGGTAACGGCTGCTACCAGGATGGTAGCGCCTTTGGTTAGGGTGCGTACCAGACGACTGTGAAAGCGGCCCTTAGACTCCACTCTGTCTAATAGAACTGTGTGAGTGGAGCCCCCTTACACGTGAGATGCATACTCTATACGAGGGCGGACAAGGCCCCTGTATATGGATAGTAATTGTGCGGAGAAGAACTGGCGGAGACGATACAGAACGCCCAACCTCGAGGAAGCTGATTTAGTAAGAGAGATGTGGAGTTTCCAGTTAAGATTTTGAGTTCAGGATAGACCGAGAATGTTTAGTGTTGAAGAAGGTGACAGCTGAATGTTGTTGAAGAATAGGGGATAGATGTTTGGAAGATTGTGTCGAGTTGATAGGTGGAGAAATTGGGTTTTTGAGCCATTGAAGGACACAAGGTTCCTTTTACTCAAGTCGGAAATGATTGCAAGGTCTGAGGTTAAGCGTTCTGCAGCCTCTAGTCTGGAGTCTTGTAATTCCTGTTGAGTGGGTCTTCTGTTGAAAGAAGTTGAATAATGCAGAGTGGAGTCATCAGCGTATGAATGGATAGGACAGTTTGCTATGGAATGAAGATCATTGATGAATAACAGGAAGAGAGTGGGTGATAGGACAGAGCCCTGTGGAACACCACTGTTGATAGGTTTAGGGGAAGAACAGTGACCGTCTACCACCGCAGAGATAGAACGGCCGGAAAGGAAACTGCATGAGATAATGGAACAGAGAGAAGGATAGAATCCGAAAGAGGGTAGTTTAAAAAGCAAAGAGTTATGCCAGACTCTATCGAAAGCTTTCGATATGACTAGCGCAACTGAGAAAGTTTCACCGAAACGGCTAGGAGAGGGTGACCAAGAGTCAGTTAAGAGAGTAAGAAGATCGCCAGTAGAACGCCCCTTGCGGAACCCATACTGGCGATCAGATAGAAGGTCAGAAGTGGAAAGGTGCTTTTGAATCTTCCTGTTAAATTCAAAAGCTTTAGATAGACAGGAAAGTAAAGCTATAGGGCGGTAGTTTGAGGGATTGGAACGGTCACCCTTCTTAGGCACAGGCTGTATGAAGGCGTACTTCCAGCAGGAAGGAAAGGTAGATGTTGACAGGCAGAGGCGAAAGAGTTTGACCAGGCAGGTTGTAAGCACGGAAGCACAGTTTTCAAGAACAATAGGACGCACTCCATCAGGTCCATAAGCCCTCTGAGAGTTGAGGCCAGAGAGGGCATAGAAAACATCATTCTTAAGAATCTTAATAACAGCCATAAAGGAGTCAGAGGGGGGGATGAGTAGAAGGAATATGCCTAGAATCGTCCAGAATGTCGTTGTTACAGAAAGTTTGAGCGAAGAGTTCAGCCTTAGAGATAGATGAGACGGTGGTGCTGCCGTCAAGGTTAAGGAGAGGAGGAAAAGATGAAGAAGTGAAGCTGGAGGAGATATTTTTGGCTAGGTGCCAGAAGTCACTGGAAGAATTAGAGAAAGCAAGGTTTTGACATTTCCTACGGATGAAAGAGCTTTTGGTATGTCGAACAATAGATTTCGCACGACTCCGGGCGGAAATATAAAGATCATGTTCAGCGGGAGTTCGAAGGCTTTGGTACCTTTTGTGAACTGCCTCTCTATCTTTGACAGCACGAGAACAAGCGTGATTAAACCAAGGCTTTTTAGCATGAGAAAATGAGAAAGTACGTGTAACGTATGCCTCCATTCCAGAGACAATCATCTCTGTGATGCGCTGGGCACACACAGAGGGGTCTCTTTCCTGGAAGCAGTAATCATTCCACGGGAAATCAGAAAAGTACATCCTCAGGTCGTCCCACCGAGCTGAAGCAAAATGACAGAAGCATCGCCTCTTCGGAGGGTCCAAAGGATGTACAGGAGCGATGGGACAGGATACAGAAATAAGGTTGTGATCGGAGGAGCCCAACGGAGAGAACAGTTTGACAGAGTAAGCAGAAGGGTTAGAGGTAAGGAAGAGGTCTAGTTTGTTGGGCGTATCTCCAAGACGGTCGGAAATATAGTGTAAGGTGCTCTTAGAATGGTGCTGGAACGTGCAATTGAAGTGCAAAAAGATGTATATATGTGTTTTATAGACTTTGAAAAAGCCTTTGACACGGTGAAACATGAATGCTTGATAAACATGTTGCAAGAAATTGGGGTAGATGGTAAAGATGTGAGATTAATTGCCAACTTGTACTGGGACCAAAAGGCGGCGGTGAGAGTTGGCGGGGAGAAGACAGACTGGATACAGATAAGAAGAGGAGTCAGACAAGGGTGTGTCCTGTCGCCAGACTTGTTTTCTCTATACGGTCAACGAGTGATGGAAGATTCAACGAGTGATGGGAGATTTGGAAGAAATGGATGAAATTTTAATTGGAGGTAGAAATGTTAACAATATAAGGTATGCAGACGACACTGTAATTTTGGCTGACTCTGAGGAGAAACTGGTGAACAGGATACAGGAGAGTTGTAAGAGAAAAGGGCTAAAAATCAATGCCAGTAAAACAGAGGTTATGGTGGTTACAAAGAAAAGCAAAGAGTGCGAGTGAGGATACGGATTGGGGAAAGGCTTATTGAACAAGTAGAAATAATTTTAATTACCTTGGGAGCATGATTAGTGAAGACGGGGAAGTGAAAAGGAAATAGGCAGGAGAATATGTATAGCAAAGACGGCATTTGGAAATATGAGGAAACTGTTGAATAATTTGAGTATGAATATGGAGATGCGATTGAGATTACTAAAATGTTTTGTATGGTCAACTTTACTATATAGTTGCGAAACATGGACAATTAAAACAAATACAAAGAAAAGGACAGAAGCAGCGGAAATGTTTTGTTTAAGGAGAATGTTTAGAACTTCATGGACAGATAGAGTAACAAACCAGGAAGTTCAGCGAAGAGCAGCAGTAGATAGGCAATTGATGAAAAGTATAAGAAGGCGACAACTGAAGTTTCTGGGTCATGTGCTGAGAAGGAGAGGACTAGAAAGTGACTGCTTGCTTGGAAGAGTGGAAGAAAGAAGAGCAAGAGGACGTCAAAGAATTCAATTTATGGCTAGCCTGCCACAAGACATGGAAGGAAGACAGTGTGGCGGAAGTTGTGATAATGGCTGATGACAGGGAGAGATGGAAGTCCATGATCGCCGACGTCACAAGACTGGCACCTCGGTAAAGGTGAAGTTATTATTATTATTATTATTATTATTATTATTATTATTATTATTATTATTATTATTATTATTATTATTGCTATTATTATTATCATTATTATTATTATTATTATTATTATTATTATTATTATTATTATTATTATTATTATTATTATTATTATTATTATCATTATTATTACTATTATTATTATTATTATTATTATTATTATTATTATTATTATTATTATTATTATTATTATTATTATTATTATTATTATTATTGCTATTATTATTATCATTATTATTATTATTATTATTATTATTATTATTATTATTATTATTATTATTATTATTATTATCATCACTGTCTATTATTATTATTGTTATTATTATCATTATTATTACTATTATTATTATTATTATTATTATTATTATTATTATTATTATTATGAATATTATTGTTTTTATTTTCAGCATTATTGTTTATTCATTCAAATATTCTTACTGTTAATACCATCATTATTACTACTGGCTTTCGCCAATTTATAAGAATGAAGAAATAAGCAATAATGATTATGATGGTGATGAAGATAATAGTAATAATAATAACGGCAATAAAAGTAATAATAATAATGATAAAAATAATAATAGTAATAACTAGACGCATAGCACTCTTAGAGTGCACACCACCGCCAAAGATCGTCCTGAAAATTGGTATGGGCATTAACTGTGATCCTGTGCATCATACGGAAGCATTTCTTTCGAAATTTGATGATTTTTTTTTTTTTTGAAACTTTGACCTTGGGGGAGCTATTCGAGGTCAAGGTCAAAGGTCAAGGTCAAAGCCAAGCAAGGTGCATCATATGGAAGCATTTGTTTCGAAATTTGATGAAATTCATTTTTTTGGAAACTTTGACCTTGGGCGAACTTTTCGAGGTCTAGGTCAAATGTCAAGGTGAAGGCCATGCAAGGTGCATCATATGGAAGCATTTGTCTCGAAATTGATGAAATTCTATTTTTTGGAAACTTTGACCTTGGGCGAACTTTTTGAGGTCAAGGTCAAAGATCAAGGTCAAGGCCATGCAAGGTGCGTCTTTCCATGAGCTAGAATATGAACCAAGTCTGAAGTCTCTACGTTGAAGAGAACCGAAGTTATGTCAAAAAATATATGAATCTGACGTTTTGTGCGACCTTGACCTTGACCTTTGACCTTTGACATCAGGCCATGCAAGGTGCATCATTTTTTTTTTTTTTACAACAAAGGAGGCAGCTCAAGGGCACAAAAAAAGGAAACAATAATAAAAAAAAAAGCCCGCTACTCGCTGCTCCTAAAAAAGAATCATAAGATGTGGCCGAAAGAGAGGTCAATTTCGGGAGGAGAGGTGTCCTGATACTCTTCTCTTGAAAGAGTTCAAGTCGTAGGCAGGAGGAAATACAGATGAAGGAAGATTGTTCCAGAGTTTACCAGCGTGAGGGATGAAAGAGTGAAGATGCTGGTTAACTCTTGCATAAGGGGTTTGGACAGTATAGGGATGAGCATGGGTAGAAAGTCGTGTGAGCGGGGCCGCGGGAGGGGGGGAAAGATGCAGTTAGCAAGTTCAGAAGAGCAGTCAGCGTGGAAATATCGATAGAAGATAGAAAGAGAGGCAACATCGCGACGGAATTTAAGAGGTAGAAGACTATCAGTAGGAGGAGGAGAGCTGATGAGACGAAGAGCCTTAGACTCCACTCTGTCCAGAAGAGCTGTGTGAGTGGAGCCCCCCCACACATGAGATGCATACACCATACGAGGGCGGACAATACCCCTGTATATGGATAGCAACTGCGCCGGGGAGAAGAACTGGCGGAGACGATACAGAACGCCCAACCTCGAGGAAGCTGATTTAGCGAGAGAGGAGATGTGAAGTTTCCAGTTGAGAATGAGAATGTTTAGTGTTGAAGAAGGTGACAGCTGAGTGTTGTCGAAGAATAGGGGATAGGTGTTTGGAAGATTGTGTCGAGTTGATAGGTGGAGAAATTGAGTTTTTGAGGCATTGAAGGACACAAGATTCCTTCTGCCCCAATCGGAAATGATAGCAAGGTCAGAGGTTTAGCGTTCTGCACCCTCTAGTCTGGAGTCGTATACTTCCTGTTGAGTTTTTTTTTTTTTGAAATAAGTTGAATAATGCAGAGTGGAGTCGTCGGCGTATGAGTGGACAGGACAGTTTGTTATGGAAAGAAGATCATTGATGAATAACAGGAAGGGAGTGGGTGATAGGACAGAACCCTGTGGAACACCACTGTTGATAGGTTTAGGGGAAGAACAGTGACCGTCTACCACCGCAGAGATAGAACGGCCGAAAAGGAAACTGGAGATAAAGGAACAGAGAGAGGGATAGATTCCGAAAGAGGGCAGTTTAGAAAGCAAAGACTTGTGCCAGACTCTATCGAAGGCTTTCGATATGTGTAGCGCAACAGAGAAAGTTTCACCAAAACGGCTGTAGCGTGGAAAATAGAAATATTAAATTAAATAAATAATTAAAGCTACATCCCTTTTTATGACAACCACTATGGTGGTGATGGTATGTGGTAGCGTGGTAGTCGTCGAGCGCTGGTCCCGGATGTTAAGGCCTCAGGACAAGTGAACACTCGTTCCGAAGTTTGTGACAAGAAGGGCGTTACTTGTGTGGTTAATTTATCCACACCACACTACATTCGCACAACATATACACCTTTTCCCAAAATTAAAATTTCAAAATGGCGCACATACACCAAGCCTCGGAGTCCCCGCCTGGGGGGGGGGACCACAAATTCCCCCAGGGAGGACTCCCCTTCTGGCTGCCGACCCGAGAGGTGTCTTGATAACTCCTCGAACCTCTTTTTTCTCAATTTCTGCAACATTCGCGGTCTTCGCTCTAATTTTCATTCTGTGGAACATCATCTCTCCTCCTCTAAACCTCACCTTCTCTTCCTTACCGAAACACAGGTTTCTGAGGCTACTGACAGCAATCTCTACTCTGTTCCCTCCTACTATCTCTATCCTAAATTTCAATCCAAAGCTGGATGTTGCGCCTACGTGCGCAACGACATCACTTGCTCTCGTGCCCACGACCTTGACTCTTCTGAATTTTCCACCATCTGGTTAAGACTTCACTGTCATTCTATTACTAAATACATCTGTGCTGTTTATCTCTCACCTAACTCTACCAACTATGTAAAATTCTTTGACTATTTGAATTCTAAAGTGGAGCACATCTTGACCCACTCTCCCTTCGCTGAAATCTCCATCCTAGGAGATTTCAATATTCCTACCAGCTTTGGCTTTCATCCTCTTTCACTGACCATCCTGGTGAACAAGCCTACAACTTTGCTATCCTCAACGACCTAGAGCAGTTGGTCCAGCACCCTACACGTATTCCCGACCGTCTTGGAGATCGGCCCAACATTCTAGACCTCTTCCTTACCTCAAACCCTTCTGCTTATTCTGTCAAACTGTTCTCTCCGTTGGGCTCCTCCGATCACAATCTTATTTCTGCATCCTGTCCTATAGCTCCTGTACACCCTCTGGACCCACCGAAGAGGCGATGCTTCTGGCATTTTGCTTCAGCTCGGTGGGACGACCTGAGGATGTACTTTTCCGATTTCCCGTGGAATGATTATTGCTTCCAGGATAGAGACCCCTCTGTGTGTGCTCAGCGCATCACAGAGGTGATTGTCTCTGGAATGGAGGCATACATCCCTCGTTCTTTCTCTACTCCTCACGCTAAAAAGCCTTGGTTTAATCACGCTTGTTCTCGTGCTGTCAATGATAGAGAGGTAGCTCACAAAAGGTACCAGAGCCTTCAAACTAATGCTAATTATGATGTAACGGGCTTGTCGGGGGGCGTTTAAAGGGTGTTGATTAAGACTTCAGCTTCCTTAAGGCGAATTATATTCGTAGCCTTTATGTACAAGAAGCGACGGAGCGAGAGCGACTGTCGTTGTGTGTCAGTCGGACTCTCGTGAAGGAGTGGCGAGTTACAGGTTGGAAAATAATTGTTACAATTGGTCACGTATGTCAAGGTGACCTCCACGCACCATCGGAGTGCTAAGTATACAAAACTGAGACGGTAAACACTGACGGACGACATTCCTATAAGGTGGCGTGATCTATCTGTCGTGGGGTTTTTCCATTGACAATTGTATGCCTAATTCGTGGTGATATTAAATAATAATAATACATTGATATCCTACTATAACACTGCTCGGTCACCTACCAGTGATCGCGACCTCGCGATATATAAAAATCGTACCATGAACATACATAGTGGGAGTTGTCAAGCAGACTGCCTATGATACAGTTATAATAATACAATGGCTATGTAAGAAGAGATGTGGAATTATAATATAAATAGGGATTGGGAAACCACATCGTGTGTGACATGTAACATAAGAAACCTCTCAAAAGATAAATATAAGGACACATGTAGAAGAAACTATCAAAAAAATACAGTAGTGAAACACAGTACAATGTTAAGTAGGAGCAGCCAGGTTTCTGTCCTGACTTTGTCTGAGAAAGGAAAACTACCATCCAGTCGCCGTGTCTGCACGACGAACATCAGAAACATTGGTACGGAGATGCAAATAATCAGGCAGCGTTTCCTCCAGGGTTTCCGCAAACTCTGACAACGAATTAAGGGAATTAGTCACATACGAGATGCTGGAGAAATGAATGTCATCGAGAGACCGTAGAGGAAACACTCGATGGGAAATATTGGCCGTGAAACCAGACGAACGGATATAGCATGCTTCCGCTATGGCAGTGACCAGTAACCCGTTGATAAGTGGTACCCTCCGGGCAGATGACCGATACATAGAAGGACTGAGGAAATAAAAATAATGCAGACCCTGAAAGTTCAAGAGCGTCAGACGCGTTCACGCGGGTGAGGGCGATCTCGCAAACTCTCCCGAACTGGAAGGAAGGCAAAGAGAGACGCAGAGCAATAGAATCGCCCGAAGACTGTCTCCGCAATACTGCAAGAGAGTGTAGACTACCGTTGAATACGAGAGCGAACTTCTTCGATTAGAACAAGACGGGACGTGTCCACTGTCCTTAGCTGAAAAAGGAACAGGACAATTTCGTGTGCCCTCAAACACGTCCGCCGTCTGAAAGGGAACATGAATGATTATGGCATCTGTCCGGGGTGAATAAAGGCGTCAGGCTATAATTTTGATACCCGATCTGGACAGTCGTTCTCAAATCGTGTAGAGGGAACAAGGCAGGTGTGACTCTACCGTGCGCTGCATCAACCATGTTGCTAATAACCTGCTGATTAGCCGTTGCGACGGAGTTAATGACGTTTTCCAATACATGCAAGGCCTGATCTAGGAGGAGAAACTGATTCACCTGGTCGATCTGTTTGACAACTATGTTGATAACCTCTACCATCTTATTTGTCTGCTCTAGCAGTTCGTCAATGTTAGTATGCAATTGCGCAAGTTTTCTACAATTGGCGTTGATCACCCTGCGATTTCTAGCAGCAAAGGAAAGTACATGAGCGTAGTGGTCCCGCAATCGCGAACGTCCTCGTCGGTAGCCCGTACCGAAAAGGAACTTTGAGGCGGACCCCAACGATGTTGAGCAACCCCCTCTTGCAGTGAACTGAGTGAAAACTATAATCCATGTTTACCTCATCAACTTTTCCCCGTAAGAACAGAAAAAAAAATACTTGTTGGTGAGTTCTCAACCAAATGTAACGGGCTTGTCGGGGGCGTTTAAAGGGTGTTGATTAAGACTTCAGCTTCCTTAAGGCGAATTATATTCGTGGCGAGTTACAGGTTGGAAAATAATTGTTACAATTGGTCACGTATGTCAAGGTGACCTCACGCACCATCGGAGTGCTAAGTATACAAAACTGAGACGGTAATAATAATACATTGATATCCTACTATAACAATGATCTTTACATTTCTGCCCGAAATCGTGCCAAATCCGACTAACCAAAAATTCTTTCATTAATAGAAAATGTCAAAACCTTGCCTTCTCTAACTCTTCCCGTGACTTCTGGCATCTAGCCAAAAACATCTCCTCCAACTTCACTTCTTCATCTTTCCCTCCACTCCTCAGTCCTGACGGCAACACTGCCGCTGAACTCTTCTCTCAAACTTTTTCTAAAAACTCAACTCTGGACGATTCTGGGCATATTCCTCCTACTCATCCCCCCTCTGACTCCTTTATGCCTGTTATAAAGATTCTTCAAAATGATGTTTTCTATGGCCTCTCTGGCCTCAATCCTCAGAAGGCTTATGGACCTGATGGAGTGCCTCCTGTTGTCCTTAAAAACTGTGCCTCCGTGCTGTCACCCTGCCTGGTCAAACTCTTTCGCCTCTGCCTGTCAACATCTACCTTTCCTTCTTGCTGGAAGTATGCCTTCATACAGCCTGTACCTAAGAAGGGTGACCGCTCCAATCCCTCAAACTACCGTCTTATTGCTTTACTTTCTTGTCTATCTAAAGCTTTTGAATCAATCCTTAACCGGAAGATTCAAAAGCACCTTTCCACTTCTGACCTTCTATCTGATCGCCAGTATGGGTTCCGCAAGGGGCGTTCTACTGGTGATCTCCTAGCCTTCTTAACTGACTCTTGGTCATCCTCTCTTAGCCGTTTCGGTGAAACTTTTGCTATTGCGCTGGACATATCAAAAGCTTTTGATAGGGTCTGGCACAAATCTTTGCTTTCTAAACTACCCTCCTACGGTTTCTATCCTTCTCTCTGTACCTTTATCTCCAGTTTCCTTTCTGACCGTTCTATTTCTGCCGTGGTAGACGGTCACTGTTCGTCCCCTAAATCTATTAACAGTGGTGTCCCACAGGGTTCTGTCCTATCTCCTACTCTTTTTCTGTTGTTCATTGATGATCTTCTTTCCAAAACGAACTGTCCTATCCATTCCTACGCCGATGATTCCACTCTGCATTACTCAATTTCTTTTAATAGAAGACCCACCCTTCAGGAACTTAACGACTCAAGGCTGGAGGCTGCAGAACGCTTAGCCTCAGACCTTACTATTATTTCCGATTGGAGCAAGAAGAACCTGGTGTCCTTCAACGCCTCAAAAACACAGTTTCTCCACCTATCCACTCGACACAATCTTCCAAACAACTATCCCCTATTCTTTGACAACACCCAGCTTTCACCTTCCTCAACACTAAACATCCTCGGTCTATCCTTAACTCAAAATCTCAACTGGAAACTTCATATCTCATCTCTTACTAAATCAGCTTCCTCGAGGCTGGGCGTTCTGTACCGTCTCCGCCAGTTCTTTTCCCCTGCACAGTTGCTGTCCATATACAGGGGCCTTGTCCGCCCTCGTATGGAGTATGCATCTCATGTGTGGGGGGGCTCCACTCCTCACACAGCTCTTCTGGACAGAGTGGAGGCTAAGGCTCTTCGTCTCATCAGCTCTCCTCCTCATACTGATAGTCTTCTACCTCTTAAATTCTGCCGCAATGTTGCCTCTCTTTCTATCTTCTATCGATATTTCCACGCTGACTGCTCTTCTGAACTTGCTAACTGCATGCCTCCCCCCCTCCCGCGGCCCCGCTGCACTCGACTTTCTACTCATGCTCATCCCTATACTGTCCAAACCCCTTATGTAAGAGTTAACCAGCATCTTCACTCTTTCATCCCTCACGCTGGTAAACTCTGGAACAATCTTCCTTCATCTGTATTCCCTCCTGCCTATGACTTGAACTCTTTCAAGAGGAGGGTATCAGGACACCTCTCCTCCCGAAACTGACCTATCTTTCGGCCACCTCTTTGGATTCTTTCTAGGAGCAGCGAGTAGCGGGCTTCTTTTTTTTATTAATGTTTACTTTTTTTGTGCCCTTGAACTGTCTCCTTTGCTGTAAAAAAAAAAAAAATTATGGAAGGTGGGAGGATTTCCGTGGGAACCACTTTTGAGACAGCATTAAGAAACTGGATGGTGATAATGTACTATGGGGGGGGGGGGGGGATGTGTGTATGGTTCAGTAATCTCAAATGAGCAGCAAAACAGGCTCCAAATGATAACACTCACTGTAAAGTTGTATATAATATGTATTTGGTTTCCTTTTGCAAAGGTTAGCGGAGTACTAATAAAAATAAAAAATAAATGAATGACTGACAGGCTGCAGGCTTCTAATCTAGCTAGCTACCGGCACAAGGGAGATTTGGGGAATACACAGAATGCTTAGCTCTAGTTGCTGGATGCGGAGAAGGAGGAGCTGGCGTGAGTGTCGGGCTCGGCAGGGGACGTTCACGATGGGAATGGGCGGTCCTGGTGCTGGACAGACGGGCGCCGCTTGATGTGGAGATGGAGCGGCTCGGGCGGTGTCAAGAGGCGGGCACCCTTTGATGTAGGGAGCAGCTTGGGGCAGTCGTATGTCGGCCCCCAGGACAGTCGAGGGGCAGGTTACCCCGCCATACAAGTTCCCATCCTGTAGTCCGTCTCACCCCGCAGGCCATGGGTGGTTTTTTCGGGGGGGGGGGGGCTGAGTGGAGAGATGGACACCTCTCTCACTCAACTCCAACTCGCTGCCTTTCCTTGCTAGGGCTGCTGCTCGTTTCCTGACTAGCCCGCCTCACACAGAAGGCCGTGGGTGGGGTGTTCGTCTCCCAAGCTTCTGGCTTGCTGCAGTGGTGCTTGCCTCCTCTCTTCTCTCCAGCTTCTGGTTTGCTGCAATGGTGCTCGTCTCCTCACTTCTCTCCAGCTTCTGGTCTGCTGCAGTGGTGCTTGTCTCCTCACTTCTCTCAAGCTTCTGGTCTGCTGCAGTGGTGCTTGTCTCCTCACTGACTCGTGGGTCTCCTTGCCCTCGCCTTTTCGCCTCTGCTCCTCGCTAAGCTCCTCCCTCTTCTTCACCTGACTCCCTCTCGGCATTACAATCAAACCCTACCTAACTAACTAGTTATTGGTTTCTTAGAGGGGTTCGAGGCTTTGAGATGAGGGATTTCAGTAACTCTCGTTCATATATTCGCTCATTCGCTCGCCGTGTTATCTTCTCATAACCTTTTACGCACTTACATTCCTCAGCTACCCATTCACTCTTTCACTCATTCACTCATTCACGCTCCCACTCGCTCACACTTACTCTGTCACTCACCGACTTACTCACATTCTCTCGTTCACTCACATTCGGACCGTTACACGGCTAAGAGAGGATGACCAAGAGTCAGTTGAGAGCAAGAAGATCGCCAGTAGAACGCCACTTGCGGAACCCATACTGGCGATCAGATAGAAGGTTAGAAGTGGAAAGGTGCTTGTCATAATTTCATTATTCAGGGAGTGGCCTGTGGAAAATTACCGCGGGAGTCCCCGCCATTTTGATTGAGAGAGCGGGAAGAGTCACAGATCAGGCGGGAAACAGAAGCTTTTCAAATCATTTCGTTATTACTGCCAACGCTGAGCTATGTGTGAGATGCATGACCCACTATGACCAAGTGCATGTGTTAGGTTATTAATAAATAATAATCCATAGCCGTTAGTACGTTTTAGCGTAAGTGTTGCACAGAAAATGAGATGTCAGTATGGCGAGAGTTGGCATCTTGACCGCGGCCGGCGCGCGCGGAGCATTGTGGGACCCCTGCCATCTTTCAGTTATCTCCTGCCCAGACTTCGCCGCGAGCACACGTCCCTCTCCAGCCTCCGGGTTTTTCAGCCTTGTAGTATCCGCATGTCTAGAGTGGCTGTGTACTAAGGTCAGGGAAGCCCGTGGGAGGAGTGAGGGCACGGCGTTGCAGTGAGGAACGAGAGAGGATTGAAGAAGGACTCCAGGGCTCCAGACACGAGACAGATCAGGGTGTGGCTTCCCTCTCCTCCACCTACAGCTAAGTAACCATTTGCTAGGATGTTTTAACGTAGATAGCTAGTTATGAGGTTAATGAGGTTGTAGTGACCCTCTAAATCTCTCCGTTTTCTCTTAAGCCTCTCCTCTTCCTGAACCTTTTCTTCAGTCTGCCTTCATATCGACACATACCATTCCTCACTTTTCGTATTTCATCTTACCCAAGTCACTACATCCAAACACATACACATATATCATAGCTAACATTATAACAAACTCACTAATGTACATATTAACATCATATCATTAATATTGTATATATTTCTGCATATCAACCATTGTAAACATCCATCCATGATATTAAAGTCCTTTATATACTCGCAAATAAACTGCTTCGTCAATGGAGTCATCACTGGTTATTAGTTGTGTCTTTTAACCTACAAGGCGGCTTTAACGGACCCAAACGGCGTTGTACCAGCTACAACGTATGCTACCTCGAAAACACACAAACAGAAATGTTTGGTTTTCGCTGTAGCGGCCTAGGCTGCCGCTACAATTGGTGACCTCCGGAACTAAGTTACGAGGTATATCTCGGGTATTTGCCGCTGTCGCTGCTGGCCATGCTTTGTCCGCTCCGTCGCGGCCTAAGCTACCGCCCCCGGAGGATCCACCGGCTCGCAGCAGGTCGCGCTCCGCCTCCGGCCCTCCCAACGTGACCCGAGGCTCTCCTGCCGCCGGCCAGTTCCTGCCCTCGCCTGCGCCATCTCGCCTCGGTCCATCCCAAGGACTCAGCCAGCAGCGGACTCAGCCAGCAGCCCAGGCCCTCCCGTAGGTGTCGCCTTACTCGCACTTGTACCTCGCCACTCCTACCTCAGCCCAGCCCAGCCAGCCATTCCGACGCCGCCCCTACGGCTCCCTCACCCCGCTGTACCTCGCCCCACCCAGCCCAGCCACCCGCTCCTACGGGTAACTCACCTCCGTGCATCAGCCTCTACCTGCTCCGCGGACATCGAGTGCAGCGTCGCCCCTACACCCAACAGTGCTCAGTGACGTGCCATGTGTGCATGCATGTGCAGTGACGCCCCGACAACAACACTAGTGCCGTTCCGCCCCTACCCACCATCACTCTGTTTCAAACAGCGAGCGAGTGCGTGATTGTGCAGTGACACCCATGGCATGTAACAAGCCATAAGTGAGTGAGTGTGTGTGTAGTGACGCCCCTCCCGGCAGTGCTTCCCGTCGGTAGTCAGTGCTTCCCCGACGTAGTTTACCGCTTAGTGCTGTGCTCCGTTACACCTCCGGGATGCCTGACTCGACTCTCGGCCTCCAGCCGCCGCGGCCCCTGGCTACACTGCCAGCGCCTCTACACGCGGTCATGGCCTCCACAACCGACACCAACCCTGCCCTAACGTGCCCCTCCACGATATCTGACGACGACGCTGCGCAGGGCGTGGCCAGCCTCCATGCCCCCACCGTCAACAGCGACAGTCTGACCCACCAGCTCACGGCTCTTATCACTAAGCTACGAACAGAGGTCAACACGCTCAGGGGGGACATCAGGAGCCAACGCAGCCACTCCTCGTCACCACATAGCCACTCCTCGTCGCCACACTGCCACTCCTCGTCACCACACCACCACTCCTCGTCACCGCACCACCACTCCTCGTCACCCCGCCGCCACTCCACCTCCAGTAGTAGCCCCTCGCATAGCTCCGGCGTCTGCTACTACCACAGGAGGTTCGGCAAGGATGCCAGGCAGTGCACATCTCCCTGCGGCTTCCAGGGTTTGTCACAACAGCCCGGGCGTGGACTAACAGCTCACAGCGTCCGCCAACACACCTCGAAGCTGTTCCACATCTTCGATCCACTCTCCCGCACCAACTTCCTCATCGACACTGGAGCCGAAGTCAGCGTCCTCCCCGCCACACCAAGCCAGTGGTCCTTACCAACCATCGCTCGCCTCTACGCTGCTAACGGCACGGGGATCCCTGTCTTCAAGAAACAGACGCTCCAGCTCAACCTCAACCTTCGCAGGTCGTTCGAGTGGACCTTCTACGTGGCAACAGTTTCACAACCTATCCTGGGCGCCGATTTCCTGTCACTACAATCTCCTAATCGACCTCAAGAGTCGCAAGCTCCTGGATCCACTGACGTCCATCTCAACCAGGACCAGACCAGCAGCAGGCGAAAGCACCCACATCTCCACCATCAGCGCAGGCAACCGGTTCGCGTCCCTCCTCAAGTCCTTCCCGACGCTGACGCAGCCACACACAGCGAACAAGCCTGTGAAACACCACATCACGCACCACATCGAGACGACCGGACCACCAACATACGCCAAGGCTCGCCGCTTAGCTCCAGAACGCTATCAACAAGCCAATGCCGAGTTCGAGTCGCTGATGCGCCAAGGTGTTATCCGCCCCAGCTCAAGCAACTGGTCGTCTGCCCTCCACGTCGTTCCCAAGAAGAACGGTGACATACGCCCATGCGGCGACTACAGAGCCCTCAACTCGCGCACCGTCATGGATCGCTATCCGGTGCCGAATATTCAGGAGTTCTCCTCACAGCTTGCTGGCTCCATCATCTTCTCCAGGATCGACCTCATCAAAGCCTTCCACCAGATCCCAGTCAACGCAGCGGACATCCCGAAGACAGCCATCATTACACCTTTCGGCTTATACGAGTACGTACGAATGCCCTTTGGCCTCAAGAACTCTGCACAAACCTTCCAGAGGTTCATGGACGAAGTGCTGCGAGGACTGACTTTCTGCTTCGCCTACATCGACGACGTCCTCATCGCCAGTCCTGACGCTGACACACACCGCCAACACCTAGAGCAAGTTTTCGCCCGTCTCCAGGACTACGGCATCCAGATAAGCCTTGACAAGTCAGAGTTTGGTGTTACCTCCGTCGACTTCCTCGGCCACACCGTCTCTCCTTCAGGCATCACTCCCATCTCTTCCCGCTGCGACGCCATTCAACAGTTCCCGAAGCCGACAACTCAGCGCCAGCTCAAGCAGTTCCTCGGGATGATCAGCTACTACAACCGCTTCATTCCACACTGCGCGCTCATCTTTCAGCCACTCTACTCCATGATCAAGCCCTGCAAGAGAGGCCAGTCCGTCACACTCGCCTGGACTCCCGAAGCTGACGACGCCTTTCTCAAAGCCAAGGAGGCACTGAAGGCTGTTACCACACTCAGCTTCCCTACTCCAGACGTCACTACTTCAATCTCCACGGATGCCTCAGACACCGGCGTTGGTGGAGTCTTGCAGCAGCACGTAAACGGAGCCTGGAGACCCATTGCATTCTTCTCACAGAAACTCAACAACGCTGAGAAGAAGTACAGCGCCTTCGACAGAGAACTTCTCGCCATCTACAAGGCTGTCAAGCGCTTCAGATACTTCGTCGAAGGCCGGGAATTTCACATATACACCGACCACAAGCCTCTTGCCACAACCTTCATCAACAACAAGTCCACCTACTCTCCCAGGCAGCTGCGCCACATCGACTTCATCTCTCAGTTCACGACAGACATCCGGTACGTCAAAGGCGAAGACAACATCCCCGCCGACGCTCTCTCCCGTAACATCTCTGCAACATCCTCCTCCCTCATCGATTATGCCGCCATTGCTGCAGACCAAGTCGACGACGCCGAGCTGCAGCAATTGAAGGATAACCCCGCTTTGTCGATGAAGCGAGTCGAGTTCCCTGGGACCAACGTGCACCTGTACGCCGACGCATCTACCGCCACCATCCGGCCCTACCTGCCGAAGAACCACCGGTACCCACTCTTCCGCCAGCTGCACGACCTCTCTCACCCTGGGATCCGAGCGTCACAACGGATGATGTCCTCACGCTTCATATGGACGGGGATCAACAAGGACGTCAGAGACTGGACCCGCACCTGCGTCCAGTGCCAGGCTTATAAGGTGACGCGCCACACCGTCTCGCCTCCAGCAGCGTTCACGCCCCGATCCTCTAGACTTGAACACGTCCACGTCGACCTCGTTGGCCCACTCCCACACTCCAACGGCTACAAGTACCTCCTCACCTGCGTTGACAGGTTCACACGCTGGCCCGAAGCTGTCCCGGTCGAAGACATAACAACGGACACCATCGCCAGAGCCTTCGTCAACACCTGGGTGTCGCGCTTCGGTACTCCTCTCAGCCTCACATCCGACCGTGGAAGCCAGTTCGAGTCAAGCCTGTGGAACAAGGTCATGTCCATACTGGGGATCAAGCGCATCAGGACAGCCAGTTCCATCCTCAGTCCAATGGCCTTGTCGAACGCTTCCACCGCCAACTCAAGGCCTCGCTGGCAGCAACAGTTCAAGACCGCAGCGACTGGACTACGACTCTGCCTCTAGCCCTCCTCGGCATACGGACGTCCCTTAAAGAAGACTTTGACCACTCCTCTGCAGAGCTCCTGTACTCTCCGCCTCCCAGGAGATGTTCTCTCGCCCACTCCTGGCCCTCCCTGCGACATACAGGACTATGCCAGGAACCTCAAGAACGCAATGCAGAGACTCCAGCCAGTGCCGCCACGTACATCACCATCCAAAACGTTCGTGAGCCAGGACCTCGACACCTGCACACACGTGTTCGTGCAAGTGGACGCCACAAAGAAGCCTCTGCAGCAACCATACGAGGGCCCCTTCACCGTCATCGAGAGGACGCGGAAGAACGTCACCATTGACCGCCACGGCAAATCCGATGTCATCGCCATCGACCGGGTCAAGCCCGCGTACCTCCTGCAGCCAGATCCTTCACCCACCAACACCGTGTCAGTGACCCCCAGTCCAGTGATTACATACAAACTCCATCCTCACAAGAAAAAACACGTAACGTTCCTCCTACCTCGTCACTAGGGGGGGAGTTATGTAGTGACCCTTCAAATCTCTCCGTTTTCTCTTAAGCCTCTCCTCTTCCTGAACCTTTTCTTCAGTCTGCCTTCATATCCACACATACCATTCCTCACTTTCCGTATTTCATCTTACCCAAGTCACTACATCCAAACACATAAACATATATCATAGCTAACATTATAACAAACTCACTAATGTACATATTAACATCATATCATTAACATTGTATATATTTCTGCATATCAACCATTGTAAACTTCCATCCATGATATTAAAGTCCTTTATATACTCGCAAATAAACTGCTTCGTCAATGGAGTCATCACTGGTTATTAGTTGTGTCTTTTAACCTACAAGGCGGCTTTAACGGACCCAAACGGCGTTGTACCAGCTACAACGTATGCTGCCTCGAAAACACACAAACAGAAATGTTTGGTTTTCGTTGTAGCGGCCTAGGCTGCCGCTACAAGGTTATGAGAGGCAACGCACTCCGACGAGAAGACTGGAAGGAAACTTAGTGCTAGCTTGATGAAGATTCGCCTCCAGGATGGTGCTGTTCCTTCCCAATTACCTAACTGCCCTGACTATTTATCGGGACCTGCACATGTTAGAGAAGGCCCCGACATGAAGAGAACGAGTAGGGAGCAATCTGCAATACAGGTGGGAATGGAGAGAAGTAAAACATGAAGAAAACCATAGGAAGAGTAGAGAATTTAGTAATTTAGCTGAACTGAAGAAAAAGTTAACTGACATAGATAAATACTGGACAGTAATTGATGATGAAGGTATTATACATATATGCCATGTTATGCATTCACCACAGCCACAGGTTGTTATATCTGTAGTCTTCAAGCCTGACTGCTCCTTGCTTGCTTATGCACATGGCAATAAAGTTGAGAAGCTAGGAGCTTACCATATGCCTTCAAGGAATACAGACATTGACAAAATTGAAGAACTACTGAACAAATTGCGCATGTGATGTAGAAGTGAAGTGTTTCTTTACCATTAACATTTAAGAAATAGACTAAGTACGGTTCTTTTTTTTCTTGAAAATAAGCATTATATAAGACAGCATCATGTTTTCATCAACAAAGTACAGTATCTAACACCAAATGAATTAATGAAAAAGCAGTAAGAAGGGCAATACTATATGGTAAGTCATTATATGGTGGGACACACGGAGTGAAAAAAAGGAGAAGACACAGCGCAGAGCGGGGAGAGGAGACGAGCGGAGCGCGGGACCCCACATTGCTGAGGTCACCCCCCATCCGCCTAGGCCTCCTCTCTCGTAGGCCTTGCTAGAGGGGCTGTGAGTCTGATAACTCAATTTTCAGGTATTTTATTTTATATTTTTTTATTGCTGAGAATTTACGGGATTTTCGGAAGTCCAGACCTTTCAAGAACCCCACAGTGCTTTTGAATCTTCCGGTTAAGGATTGATTCAAAAGCTTTAGATAGACAGGAAAGTAAAGCTATAGGATGGTAGTTTGAGGGATTGGAACGGTCACCCTTCTTAGGCACAGGCTGTACAAAGGCATACTTCCAGCAAGAAGGAACATAAGAACATAAGAACATAAGAACGCAGGAGTCTGCAAGAGGCCGGTAGGCCTGTACGAGGCAGCTCCTTTGACCCTAAGCTCCCGTGTATCTAACCCCACCTAATATCGCTGTCCATGAATTTATCTAGTCTATTTTTGAATGTGACAATTGTATTGGCACTCACCACATGACTGCTAAGCCTATTCCACTCATCCACCACCCTGTTAGTAACCAATTTTTGCCTATGTCCCTGTTGAATCTGAATTTATCCAGTTTAAACCCGTTACTTCGTGTCCTACCCGGTTCTCTTACCAACAAAACCTTATGAATGTCTCCCTTATTAAAGCCCTTCATCCATTTATAAACCTCGATCATGTCTCCACGCACCCTTCGCCTTTCTAGAGAATGCAAGTTTAACTGTTTGAGTCTTTCCTCGTATGGCAAGTTTCTCAACCCCTGAATCATCTTAGTCATCCTCCTCTGCACCGATTCTAACATTTTGATATCCATTCTATAGTAGGGTGACCAGAACTGAACCGCATAGTCAAGATGAGGTCTAACTAATGCTAAATATAGTTTGAGGAAGACTTCAGGGCTTCTGTTGCTTACGCTCCTTGAAATAAATCCCAGTACCCTATTAGCTCGATTTCTAGCTTGAATGCATTGTGCCCTTGGACGGAGATCAGAGCTCACTAAGACCCCTAAATCCCTCTCGCACCCAGACCTACTTATGAGTGTCATTTAAGCAATAGTTATTTGAGTGGTTGTTCCTACCTACACTCAGAATACTGCACTTCCCTACATTGAACTCCATCTGCCATTTATCCGCCCAGTCATATAATCTGTTGAGTTCACCTTGGAGAATACTAGCGTCCTGATCCGACTCAATTACTCTACCGATCTTGGTATCATCTGCAAATTTACTAACATCACTACTAATTCCTGTGTCTAAGTCATTGATATAAATAATAAACAAAAGTGGACCTAATACCGAACCTTGTGGGACCCCACTCGTAACACATCCCCAGTCAGATCTTTTACCATTGATTTGCACTCTTTGCTTCCTATTGCTAAGCCACGCCTTGACCCAGTTCAAAACTTTACCCTCTACTCCGTGAGCCTGTAATTTAAGCAACAGTCGTTGGTGAGGAACTTTGTCAAACGCTTTACTAAAATCAAGATAGATTACATCATAATTTTTATCTCTGTCAACCGCCTCAAATACTTTATTGTAGAAGGACAAGAGATTGGTGAGGCATGACCTACCTTTTGTGAACCCATGCTGCGAGTCGTGAATTAAGCTGTGTTTCTCTAAATGCTCCCGAATGTTCCTGGCTATTATGGACTCCAGCATCTTCCCTATAACCGATGTTAAGCTAATTGGGCGATAGTTTGAAGCAACTGACCTGTCCCCCTTTTTAAAAATCGGCGTCACATTAGCTACTTTCCATAGGCTCGGCACATAGCCAGTATTTACCGACATCTTAAAGATGTCGGTTAGTGGGTCACTGATTATATCACCTAACTCCTTTAATACCCTCGGAAATATCCCGTCAGGACCTGGCGACTTGTTCTTCTTAAGCTTATCTATCTCATCCTGAACTACTTGCCTGGTAATGATTATATTCCTCAATTTATCGCCATCCCCGCCCTCGTACACCTGAACTCTTTCCGGTATAGTCGTTCGATCCTCCTGTGTGAATACTGAAAGGAAGTAGTCGTTCAACAATGTGCTCATATTTTCGTAATTTTCTACTAGCTCCCCTGTGTTTGTTTTCAGCGGTCCAATTTTCTCCCGTGTTTTTGTTCTATACATCTGAAAGAAGCCCTTAGGATTACTTTTCGCCTCATTTGCTACTTTGATCTCATAGTTCTTTTTTGCTATCCTGGTGTTTTTCTTAACTAATCTAGATAGTTCGACGTACCGGCCCCTGAGATGTGTTTCCCCATTCTTTATTTTCTGATAAATTCTCTTCTTTAACCCAATCTCGTGTTTTAGTCCACGAGTCATCCACTTAGGATCATTGTTTTCTTTTCTAAGTGTTCGCTGTGGTATATGCTGTTCTTGCCCCTCTACTATTACTCTAACTAAATTATTGTAAGACATTTCTACCTGGTTCTCCTGGCTCTCCAATCCGCAGTTCTGGCCCTCATGAATCCCTAAATTATCCCAGTTTACCCCTTCAAGATGTCTTCGAAGCCCCTCGTAGTTTGCTCTTCTAAAATCTGGCACTAACACTGGGTATGGTTCGCGGGTTACCGCCCAGTCTAAGCTAAAACGAACCGTTCTGTGATAACTATTTCCTAACTCTCCGCCCACCTCCAACTCACGTAGCAAGTTCCCATTATTGGTTAGGACTAAGTCTAATATGTTATCTCCTCTGGTAGGCTCAGTAACTACCTGCTTAAGGAAATTATCTTGTATAACTTCAAGAAAGTCCTCTGCTTCCAGGTCACCCACTAGATCTTCCCAGTCTATATTCCTATAATTAAAGTCCCCCATTACGCAGACATTTCTACTCATACTCGCCCTGCCAATCTCCTGTAGTAATATACTCGTGTCCTGCCTGTTAAGGTTGGGTGGCCTGTATATAACTCCTAGAGTTAGTTTTTCTTTCCCTTTGTAAACGTCCACCCAAACTGATTCTGAATCCATGTTAGTTTTGACTGAGTTGTTAACTAAACATTTAAGTGAGTCTTTAACATATAGCGCAACTCCACCTCCCTTTCTGCCCCTTCTGTCTTTGTGAAACATCTGATAACCCGTTATTTCAAATTCTGATCTAAAATTTCTATTAGCAGTGTCTATCCATGTCTCAGTGATCGCTATTATGTCAAAATTTTCTGAACAAGCTTCACCCCTTAGTAAGTCTATCTTGTTTCTGAGGCTCCTGCTGTTAGTATAGAAGATTCTTAGCCCGTCCTCTGTTTCTCCCCTAGAATTACTTCTAAGCTGCCTGGTTATATTATGAGCTAGATGTCCCCTCCCATTACTCCTCCCATTGCTCCCATTACTCCTCCCCCCCTCGCCTATACTAAAAAATCCCTCAGGGTACCAAGTGCTCGCTCAAGGGAGTCTGAGAGAGTCTCAACACCCTTGAACGTCAAGTGTATCCCGTCACGGGCGTAGAGGGCGTCGTTGCCAAAGAAGAGGTCCCAATTGTCGACGAACAGCCACCCATTGCGCCCGCAGTGCTCAGCAAGTCTGCTGTTCACTGCTATCGCCCTGGACAGCCATCCATCGCCAACGCCCCTCCTTGGCAGGACGCCACACACTACTGGCGACCCAACAGCGTCACGTATCTTGCCTAACAATTCTCTAAAACGCCTGAGAAGGTCCTCGCTTGGCACACGATAAACGTCGTTTCCGCCACAGCTGAGAAAGACAATGGTGTTCGATCCCTCGCTTGCCATACACGCCTCAATCCTGTCTGATATATGGCCCACCCCTGCCCCTGGGAAACACACCCTCGTCCTGTTCTTATCCTTGGAGCAAAAATACCTGTCAACATAACGAACCTGATTATCACCACCAACAAGAACCCGACGGTCGGAAGGGGGGCCAGGAGGGGTGGGTGAAGGGGGAGGGAGAGCGGGAAGGGAGGGGAGGGACCTGCTGTGAAGAACGAGGAGAAATTGTGGAAGAGGTGGAAGGTGTAAAGGGGGTGGTGGATGAGTAAGAGGAAGAAGGAGAAAGGGAGGGTGAGGTGGTGGTGGGAGGAACGGACGAGGGGAGGGAGGAGGAAGAGGGAAAGGGAAGGTAAGGACAGGTGTTGGAGGGAGGGACGAGTGAGGAGGCGGAGGACAAGGAGGAGAAAGAGGGGGAGGAGGAGGAGGAGGAGAGTGGGCGGGAAGAGGGGGGACGGAAGAGGAAGGCGAGGAATTGGAGGGGGAGGAGGAGGAGGCGGAGGAGGAGGAGGAGGAGGAGGAGGAGGAGGAGGAGGTGAGGAGAGGTGAGGTGGGGAGGGAGGGACGGACGAGGAGAGGAGGAGGAAGAGGAGGGAAGGTGAAGGACAGGTGTGGGAGGGAGGGACGAGCGAAGAGGCGGAGGACAAGGAGGAGAAAGAGGGAGAGGAGGAGGAGGAGGAGGGTGGGCGGGGAGAGGGGAGAGGGGGGACGGAAGAGGAAGGCGAGGAGGAGGAGGAGGAGGAGGAGGAGGAAGAGGAGGAAGAAGAGGAGGAAAGGTAGATGTTGATAGGCAGAGACGAAAGAGTTTGACCAGGTAGGGTGTCAGCACGGAAGCACAGTTTTTAAGGACAATAGGAGGCACTCGATCAGGTCTATAAGCCTTCACGATTCCGGGCTGAAATGTAAAGGTCATAGTTAGCGGGAGTTCGAAGGCTCTGGAACCTTTTGTGAGCTGCCTCTCTATCTTTAATAGCACGAGAACAAGCATGATTAAACCAAGACTTTTTAGCATGAGGAGTAGAGAAAGAACGTGGAATGTATGCCTCCGTTCCAGAGACAATCACCTCTGAGATGCACTGGGCACACACAGAGGGGTCTCTCTCCTGGAAGCAGTAATCATTCCATGGGAAATCGGAAAAGTACATCCTCAGGTCGTCCCACCGAGCTGAAGCAAAATGCCAGAAGCATCGCCTCTTCGGTGGGTCCAGAGGATGTACAGGAGCGATAGGACAGGAAACAGAAATAAGGTTATGATCGGAGGAGCCCAACGGAGAGAACAGTTTGACAGAGTAAGCAGAAGGATTAGAGGTAAGGAAGAGGTCTAGAATGTTGGGCCTCTCTCCAAGACGGTCGGGAATACGTGTAGGGTGCTGAACCAACTGCTCTAGGTCGTTGAGGAGAGCAAAGTTGTAGGCTTGTTCACCAGGCTGGTCAGTGAAAGAGGATGAAAACCAAAGCTGGTGGTGAACATTGAAATCTCCCAAGATGGAGATTTCAGCGAAGGGAGAGTGAGACAAGATGTGCTCCACTTTAGAATTCAAATAGTCAAAGAATTTTACATAGTTAGTAGAGTTAGGTGAGAGATAAACAGCACAGATGTATTTAGTAATAGAATGACAATGAAGTCTTAGCCAGATGGTGGAAAATTCAGAAGAGTCAAGGTCGAGGGCACGAGAGCAAGTGATGTCGTTGCGCACGTAGGCACAACATCCAGCTTTGGATTGAAATTTAGGATAGAGATAGTAGGAGGGAACAGAGTAGAGATTGCTGTCAGTAGCCTCAGAAACCTGTGTTTCGGCGAGGAAGAGAAGATGAAGTTTAGAGGAGAGGTGGTGTTCCACAGAATGAAAATTAGAACGAAGACCACGAATGTTGCATTTGTTTCGAAACTTGATGAAATTCAATTTTTTTGGAAATTTGACCTTGGGCGAACTTTTCGAGGTCAAGGTCAAAGGTCAAGGTAAGGGCCATGAAAGGTGCGTCTTTCCATGAGCTAAAATATGAACCAAGTCTGAAGTCTCTACGATGAGAGATGAAGTTATGGCCAATCTGACGTTTTGTGTGACCTTGACCTTGACCTTTGACCTTTGACATAAAAAATTTAATGGGTTCTATTTTGGATGGACACGAAGCTTCCCTGAAAAAATGGTCGAGATATCCGCAAAATTGTGCACAGGAGACTGCTCACGAACAAACAAACAAACAAACAAACAAACATAAATAAACATATCGACCGGACCGAAAGTATAACCCCTTCCAACTTCGTTGGCGGAGGTAATAAAAATAATAATAATAATAATAATAATAATAATAATAATAATAATAATAATAATAATAATAATAATAACAATAATCATAATAATGATTAATAATAATAATACAAAAATTATAATTACAATAATATAGTAGGTGTAGTAGTAGTGGGAGGAGGAGAAGCAAATCTAAGAATTTCAAGTTACATGTAAAAGTACTGTTGTTGTTGGTGTTGGTGGTGGTGGTGGAGGTGGTGGTGGTGGTGGTGTTGGTGTTGTTGGTGGAGCTGAAAATAATGCTGGTGGTTGTACAGGTCTCAGCCGTGAAAGCGAACGGAGAGAGCCCCACTTTCCCTGCACGCCCACGCCCCCGGCAGTTCCTCGATGCCCTTCAGAAAACCGGTTGGAGACCAGTGGGTGCCGCCCCTTCCTGCAAGACCGTCCCTATTGCCTGTTGAAAGCAGTATTACTGACTTTTCTCTCTACCACCAAATGTATTCTTGGTATTACCCTTAACAACCCCTGTATTGTACACAAATACCACTCTCCCACTTGGCTGAGTTGTATCCTGAACTTGTTCCAGAGATACCTTGAGTATATGCGTAAGGCATTCAGGACAGATCGTCATTCTACTCGGCATAAATCGTAGCAATCCTAATCTCTAGTGGGTTAAGTAGGGAGCATACGCTTTAGCTGCGCGTGGCAGTGGTGGTCATAATTATAAGTTGTCCCTTTGAGCCTGTGGAGGGAGAGAAGCCATTAACCCGACACAGGACCAGAGAAACATCCGACTTACTTTGGTTTACCTTCCCAAAATTTCCCCAGGTATCGTTTATCGACCTTCCCGGAAAAAAGGATGAACAGCTGGCTGGGTTGCACCCTCCCGCCCAGGCCTGGATTCAAACACATGCCCGCAGATTCGTAGTGTTTCGAGCTGTCCCAAGTTGTCCTGAGTTGTCCCTAGTTCAGCCCAGGGCCTATTTTCTACAATTTTACAAGGATCCACAAGGATGTAAGAAAACAACAAAGAGCCAGACGGCCTCCACTTGGCAGCTCCTGAGTGGGTAATTCAGCAACTTCCCTTCCCATGCATTAATATATCAAGCTTCCAATTGAAACTTTAATCGGGTTTGCCGCAGCTGCACGTCTGCTCGGTTTGTTTCACTCATCACCACCCTCTTCGTGATATATATATATATATATATATATATATATATATATATATATATATATATATATATATATATATATATATAGATATATATATATATATATATATATATATATATATATATATATGAGTTCTATTTTCTTCCTGAACCTGAATATATCAATTGAATTTACATTGAATTTACCCATTAGTTACATATGTTATTAAGTATTTTATTATATATATTAAGTATTTTTACATATGTTATTAAGTATTTTCTGGGTAGGCGGTGGCCGAACTGGTAGCGTACTGGGCCCACATTCACCGCGTGATGGACGACGCGGGTTCGAATCCCCACGCTACCACTCGGATTTTTCAGTCACCGCCAAGTGGCTTAAAACTACCCACATGCTGTCCTGGTCCCAGATTCACTAACGCCTCGCAGATACGACAATCTTAAGTAGATCCAATATGGCGGAAATAAGAATGTCGTATCTTGCGATTCACAAAAAAATCTTAAGTCCGCCATGTTTAGATTTTCCTGCCTTAACGCTGTTTCACACTCCCGCCGACAGACGGCGTAGTGTGTTGTTGACATATTTCGTTCAACCAATGGCAGCGCTTGATACACACGTACTCTAGAGACAGTAGCCAATCACAGGAACCTCAATACCAGTGCAGCACGTGGCCCGTGACAGAAGCAGGCGATGTCTGTGACAGAGGCAGGCGATGTTGTCTGCCCCACCGGGAGTACGGAGATGAAGTGAGGAAGTTCAGGTAAGCCAATCACTTGTTATGTGGAGAGTCAGCTTGGTATATTGTTGCTAAAACGTGCTAGTGAGTGAAACATTTTTGTTAACCTGCATGAAGGTATCCTTTAGGTAACGTTATAAACGTGTCTTTCTGTCAGTTCTTAGCCATGACTTTGTCCTCCAAGTTGTCCATGATCAGTCTCATTACCCTGTTTTGACCTCCTCTGTAGGTAAAAGTGTAATATACTTGCATGCACCAAGTTATCTCACCATGGAGAGGGGAAGGGATATGGGGCCACACACACTTCAGTGCGTGATGTCATTTCAGTATTTTCATAGAGGTGAGGCCATTTACTGAGCAGCAGAGCTTAGCAAATATATCAGTCATTAAGATTTGCCACTTCTGCCACCACGGCACTGCCCAGTAATGTGGCTAGGATTAGGAGTGGAGCTCAGACATTGTCAGCTGCTCAGATATTGGGAAGTAGATAAAACGGCATACTTTCCAAAGAGCAGCTTGCTGTATTATGGCTTAAAACACTGTCGCTCTAATATAAGTGCAATAACAATAAGTAAAAAGCTCTTTCATAGTGCTTGAGATAAACTAACTTCCTATTAAAACATAGATACTTTAAATTCACTATTATAGCTTAGTTACTGTATTTCTTTGTTTTCTTCATTTCCACAGAGTTTATTACTATGTAAACTTTCTACTTCATTGCTTCTTAACCTTTAACTACTAGCCAGTCACTTTTACATCTCTCTCTCTCTCTCTCTCTCTCTCTCTCTCTCTCTCTCTCTCTCTCTCTCTCTCTCTCTCTCTCTCTCTCTCTCTCTCTCTCTCTCTCTCTCTCTCTCTCTCTTATGATCCTGGATGTGATGACCAAGCAAATAATTTTCCTTTTATAGGAGACTGAGTGTCACCTGTAAGTGTAACGGGTGCTACAACACCTAGCAGCCCATATGTCCCAGCAGTGGTGCAGCGTCGGACCCTTAAACTTCCAGGCAGGAGACACAAGATGGACACAAGATAAAAGATTCTGAAGAAGCAAGACCAAGCATATATTACTGGATAGTTTGCAGAAATGTGTATATTTCCTTGAATAGTTTCAACCAGAATGACTGCAATAGCTGGAGCTTTTCAGGACTTTGTTGAATATTGCAGGGCATAAAATTCTGTATTTCTTATGCATCAGTAAAGGTCTCTTTTGCTTTCTTCAAACCTGTTTTGTATTTGCAATTTATTTAATTGTTTTCTATAGGAAATAACATATAAAAAGATGTTTAATAGCAGGCTGTGAAGAGTTGCTCCAAATAGTACACACCACGGTGCTATATGCTTTACATTTTATTAAGTGTATAATAAGCTCAGCCATATTGTCCTGCAGTTAATTTTTAGAGTCAGATAATTTCTCCCCTTTTTTTACAATATAAGTTGTGATTGTGCTCATGTATACCAGCAGTTCTTTCTTTAATAATATTATTAAAGAAGTTGTTATTATATATATGAAGTCAGATTAAGTGACTTTCAAAAGTATTATAATTAAGCTCATTTAGCCTGTGTCACTCTCAAAGTTATACGCCTCCGTGGTCTTGTGGTTAGCGTGCCTGGCTTCTACTCCGCAGGCCCGGGTTCGAATCCCGGCCCAGGCAGTCGGCGTGCAGCTCACCCAGCTGTTCATCCTTGCTCTCAGGCTGGTCGATAAATGGGTACCTGGGGAAACCTGGGGAAGGTAAACTGTGGTAACCCAGATATCACACTGGCCCTGTATCCCGGGGCAATGGGGGCTCCCTTCCACCACAGTCTCAAGGGCCAATGTTACAGAGATGAGCACCGAGGCCATGTGCTGCTACTGCGTATCCCCCCCAACTTTAATACTCTTACTTTCAAAGTATATCATTGTGTGTATGTGTGTGTCACATCCTGGAAAGCCCAAGACTTCTCTCAAAACTCTGATGACTCGAGAAAGAGTCTGGCTTCCAGTTATATCTTGAGAGCCAACAGTCGTCGTGGAAATTTTCTAGGTATAGTGGGCAGTGCCTTTGTCTTTGAAGAACTCTGCCGAGTTCTTAACGAAACACACCCATACACCAATTTGCTCGATGATTTCATGTATTTTATTGCCAGTACACTATTTGACGCATTTAAATATTTAATAATGTATATATCAATGCCCACTTTTTCATTATGTTCTCAACTTGTGCCAGCAACATATGAGTCTGTACTTTAGTAAGGTTAGGTTACATAAATGAAAAAAAGTGCATATTTGAATTAAAAACAGAAACATTATTTTCTTGTCAATACCCCCCAAAATAACTTGAATTTCAAGGTGAGAAAGTTTTTTTTTTTAGTCTATGGACAAATAACCTTTATTTTCTAGTTTTAATGTTGTGCTATAAGTAGAAAATGAAGTAATTATATATTTTTCACTTAACCTTTTTGCATGAAATAAATAGCAATATATATATATATATATATATATATATATATATATATATATATATATATATATATATAGATATATATATATATATATATAAATATTTTGCCTCAACCTAAAATCATAAAATACTTTTTCAATTATAGTAGCTATGAAACTATGAGTGGGAATAAAACTGGGTGATGAATCAAACCTTGACGGGTGTTGCTAGGTTGCTAATTTACCAGCAATAGGTTACCATGTGATGGAGATGAGCACTGAGGCCACACACTGCTATGTGTATGCCTCCAACTTCACCCTACCTTTACTAGACACATCATCAATAACACCCAGTAAAACTAGCATAGTATATAGTAAATGTAATACCTTAATACAGTAAATATCATTGAGACAAGAATGAGCCATGGGATGACTAAATTACCAAAATATCCAACAAACATATAATGCATGTTGCAGAGAATGGGTAATTGCTTAGCAGTCTATTTGAGATGCATATTACTTATTTCCTGTGGTATGTTATGATGCTTTTTAATGGGGATCTGTTTAATACCACAATAATTCAGCTATGAAAGTGCTACAGCAAATTTACCCCAGAATTCACTATAACAAGCACTGCGGCATATATTGTCCAGCCGTCTTCACTCCCAAATCTATTTACAAACTAACAGACTCATTTTAACCTAGTGGATGGTAACCTAACTCTGCTAAAATTGTAACCTATAATTGCCGCTGGGGATAGTAGCCTATCGTTACAGAGGAGAGTAAACTGTCAACCCAAGTATGAGACTCACCAAATCAACTCTAGTACTTTCATAATTGTTTCCTGGTGTTAACTAACTCCACAAAAAAAGACATGATAATTTACCCAGTAATGAATAGTTTGTGTCTGTAAAATAGGTCGCTAAAATCTGCTAAACAATAGCAGGGGGACACCCAGAAATATGTTAAGGGAGATTGGAGGGCAGAGAAAAAGACTAACCAAGAGAAATTTTGGGGGTGCAGGGCCTGAAACCTTCTAGGCCCTGAAGACCATCCATCAACCCGGACTCTAGAAGAAGCCGTAAGAGGCGAATCAAGAACGAGTTCCGGGGGGCAGCATGAGCCAATGCAAGATGGCGCCACTATAAACACTCGCCTGCGCCAGAACGGGCTGGGCCGACCATCAGGCCCCACCTGGAAGAAGCCTTGGGCCGACCATCAGACCCCACCGGGAAGATGCCTACCGGCGCAATAGGCAGCAACGTAAAAAAAGAAAAAAAAAATTTGTCAAAATTTCCTTTTTTAATCCCTTTAACCCATTTTAATTAAGGCTTAACACTTGCACTCTGATTACTCCCGAATATAATTAACACTGTGAAGGTGCTACTACAGCTTGGGTAATGGCCCCATTGTGCCCATGAAATTATACTGGGCCACCGATCTTGACCCCGGCGCGCCGAATCTTCACGATTATTGTATTCAGGATACTCGTGGCTATTGGAGGTGATTTCTTTTTTCATAGTATGACTTGGGCTTGAGCCGGATAGGCATTATGTTTACCTCACGAGTTGTCAAGATCGTCCAGGAGAAGAGCTACAATTTAAGGATTTCTCATTGCGGCCTAGTTTTGTCGTAGACATGACCCTCACGACTTTTGTTTTATCTCTTGCCACGTAGTAAGAACGGTGTGCCGAGCATTATATTAGCCTATCGCGACCCTGCACAGGGGAGGAACTCTTATTATGGGGGTATTTTGCTTAATAAAGGAAAGAGTATTTTGGAGCACACATAACCTATCAACTACACAAGAGCAGACATCTGGGTGAAAAACAATATTTTTCACAACAGTTTTGGTGTATAGTGACGATATTCTAACATTTTGATATCCATTCTATAGTAAGGTGACCAGAACTGAACCGCATAGTCAAGATGAGGTCTAATTAATGCTAAATATAGTCTGAGGAAGACTTCGGCGCTTCCGTTGCTTACGCTCCTTGAAATAAATCCCATTCCATAACCCAATCCATAAATTCGTGACTGTCGGAACTGTGGTAGCCAAGGGCACGATGGTTGTTTAAGAATATCATTGTCGGATTGTGGTAAAATTTCATACGTTAGCGACAGCCTAAAAACAGTGAAGGCTAATGGATGGTGTTGGCGGTTCTTTGCTTAAAATCCGCAGCTCCCGAGCAATCAACGTATATGTTCCAAATAATTTTTTTCTTGTGTGTATATATATATATATATATATATATATATATATATATTTATATATATATATATATATATATATATATATATATATGAAGTGCAATCAATATTTCAGCTGGCAAGCAGTAACAAGAAACAATTCAAATTGTACATCCGACCAGTGAAAAGGCAGATCTGAACATATAGAAATCATCACCATTCGAAGAAAACTAAATATTTATTTCGATATGTAAGCAGCAAGGGTGATCATAATACAGGTCATATATAAATTACAAACCTAACTTTTGAAAAAAAAAAAAAAGTTAATATGTAAAATTAGACACAGCTGAAAATAAAAAGGAATTCTTATAGGGCTTCTTTTACATGGGATTGAGGTAACACATTTGCAAAGATTGGCTGATCTAAAGAAATATATTTACAAACTCCCAAGTATTCAACAAGTGCCTCACTAAGCAAAGAGTAGTCGGCGGTTTTTTTCGCCTAATTTGCTTATCACTTTCTCGACTGAAATGGGGATATCATAGTGGACACAGGAGGGGAAACCCGTTCAGCCGCTCTTGGCCGAGGGTACTCCTCAGATAGGTTTTCAGCCTTTTCAATGCTGAGAAAGACCTCTCGGCTTCCGCGTTGGAGACTGGAAGCGTCAACAGAGTTTTCAAGGGAATGGCGAGATTGGGGAACATGCTGGTGCTGGCGTGTGCCTGGGCTTCTTTGGTAGTTTGGAAGACCGGAACAGATAATGCCCAGCGCTCCGCTTCCGCCTTCACGAGTGTCAGGGATTCGATGTCGAGCTCGTAGAGCTTCGCCGCTTGAAGCACAGCCGCAACATCCGTTTCGGGGCCTTTGAGGAGTTGCTTGAGCTGAAGTGCGACAGGCACTGTGTCGTCGTGTCCACGAACGGAATGTACATCTCCCGGCGATAGTAGGTAGCTACTCCTCAGCATTCTCGCACGGAACATTTGATCGCTGGGTCTGTCGTCCACAGAGTCGTGGCACAGGGATGGTGTCATGCGATGACCCCACCTCGACCAAAAGCTCTTCCGCTTTCATGAACACGTCGTGGAAATGATTCTCCGCATCTGCTCTGAACTTGGCAAAATGGTCTCGATGCCACGAATCGTGGCATATAGGCTGACACCAGGTCGCCATCTTTTCTCTGAAGAGTTCGGGTCGGCTCCAGAGTATGCGCCAATATACACTCCACTACAACCAGTCCAACGAGAAAGCGGGGAACACGTATGGCGATGAGAAGGAGCCCAGCGGTGGCGTCAAATTCTTCCTCGGGAAAAAACCGCGATGACAGGCAGAAAATCAACGAAAACCAGCACTGCGCCATGCCTCTCCAGGGCCCTCACATGGCGGGGGGGGGGGCATATGCCCGGGGGCGGCACTTTTAGGGGGTCGGTAATTCTAGCCTGGACCTGCCGCCCACAAGGCTGACAAAATAATAATAATAATAATAATAATAATAATAATAATAATAATAATAATAATAATAATAATTATAATAATAATAAAAAAGGTCAAAGAAGGCCTGAATAGTTTACCGTAATCGACAATTTTTGCATTAAAATCAACAAAATATGAAATATTTTCCCTTATCCTTTCTGTAATAGGGATATTAAACACAAATTTTAATTTTAATTAATTTAATTTCACTTAATTATACGGCACACACAGCAAAAGCATATTTCATTATGTATACCGGTATCCTATAATCACGTTGCCCAAATTAGGGTCATAGGCAGTAAAGATACGTGGTGGAGGTGGGAAGTGGTGATTGGGGGGGGGGGGGGGGTCACTGAGAACTTTGCCCTGGGGCGGGACTTAGGCATGTAAGGGCTCTGTGCCTCTTAATCCACCTGGTGGGGCACAGGGGAACAAGCTTTTCGCGCTTGGCCGAGGTAAGCTTGACAACCTCTGTGAAGCGGAGAGAGCGCATATTCGAAGAATGAACGAAGTTGTACACCTCGGTCAGTGTTTGAAGAGCGATCTTCACTTCCTTGACGTCACACGCCTTCAGCAGTACTAGATTCTGCCGGTGGTTAAAGCAGTGGATTGGCTTGGCCAGGGTGTACTTCTTCATGAGTACTGCGGCACACCCTTTGAATGTTCCCACCATGGCACTTGCTCCATCGAAACCAAGTCCCCTGCACTTGGCCATGTCCAATCCGAGGTCTTCAACGGTGCGCAAAAGGAGCCAGGCTAAACCTTTACCGGTGGTCTTGGGCGTGCACAAAGACAAGGAAGTCTTCCCTTATTTCCTCTTCGAAGTGCCGATGATGATAGTGGCCTGCACTAAAATTCACTTTCTGCTTGCATGTGAGGAATGAGGTCACAAAGATTTTTTCCTAGGCCTTTAAATCTTGCTCTATAATATTCAATATGCGATTCCGTAACTTAAATTCTGAAAATAAATAAAGAAAATCCTGAGTTCTTCAGAAATGCAACAGAAAAATAAAAGAAAAGTTTTTTTTAAAGTTTAGAGGACAGCGTCCAGAGCTATCTAGCGGCGGCCGGCTTCGCTCCCCAGCTCTCTAGCTTTTTAGGGGTATTTTAAATATATTTCATATTTTCTCACTTCATGGGTATTTCAAATATTTTAGTTATCCTAATATTTTTGGGGGGGCCCGGGCCATCTGGCTCCCCACCCCCGTATCCGCGCATGCATGTGCCTACAGTCGACGACACATTCCGTATTATAGTTGCAGCACATTATAAGCGAGTCGGTTCTGTACCCACTATATCCGCCCCCGTATCCGCCCCTGATTGTTGGTGCATCTGGAAATATACCTATTGTTGCAGAGTTTGAGCTACTTTATCATGAAATTGGACCTATCACCAGTCTCTTACAACAGCTCACCACTGCTGGTGTACTGGCTCACCTGGAAACCAAGGTTCAACATGAGCTGTCCGCACAAAAAGGGTTAATTTTTAATAAAAAATGTAGCTCGTATTCTAGATTTCATGAAAGCCAGGAAGAACCCATTTGATATTACTATGAAAATTCCCTTGCACAATTTTGTCACACGAGTTGCAGTTGATGAAGTGGTTAAGGCTCGACTCCTTGGGGCACTAAAAAATGGAGAAAAAGGCTATCATGCATTTCGCAACGCTTTGTCCTGAAGACATCAAAGCTGTCAAACACAATCAACAAAGTCAATCTTCCACACTTTGGTGCTCATTATGATACGCGTAGATCAAAACAGAATGATGCACCAGTATCTCTCAAGACTGGAACCATTTCTTGGAAGCATTTAGCAACAGCTCAGAGGGAGATAGACATAGTCCAAGAGCGAGGCAAAACAATGGAGTTTATCCTTGGGCATGACTTGTTTGATACTAGTCAACTTTTTGATGGTGTATGGTGCACAAAACCTGATAAATCCCAAATGATACGAGAACTGGAACAAAATCTTGACTCAGAAGATTATGCATTCACTCCAGCTTCAATTCTGAAGACAGATATCATTCTTGATTTCATGTCTAAAATAAGACATTATCGTAATTTATCCAGTTTCACAGACTTTGGCCAAGTTATCCAGAGAACCTTAACTGCAACCAAAAAAGGATGTCCGGCAGACAGACTGCATATTGTATTTGATTCATACTGTGAGTTGTCTGTAAAGGAAGAAGAAAGAATCCGCATGGCAGCAGACTGTGGAGGGGAAATTGATGTCATCACCAAACCAGGTTGAAAAACTCTGGGCTAGTGGCAAAAATAAGCAAGCTCTTCAAATTCCAGCCAGAACTGTAAGTCTTCGGGATTTTAAAAATGTTGTTGTGAGTGGAATGGTGGTGAATGAAGAAATATTACAAGCAATGGCTCAGAGGACCTTTGTACAGCAATTAATGTGCCTGAGCTGTCCAACTGGTAAGAGGCAGCAGATAACAGACTAATATCTCACATAGCTTGGAGTGTAAAAAGAGGTTGTAAGCGAATCCTTGCATTGTCAAATGATACTGATAGCATTGCCCTAATTTTGAGATACCTCCCAGAATTTAAATGCAAAGGGCTTTGTGAGTTATGGATTGAGATTGGTACAGGTGAATATAAAAGAAAAGTTCCCCTTCACATACTTCATGGAAAGATAGGAGATGCACTTTGTAGGGTGATCATTAAAGCGCATATTCTGACTGGAAATGATGAAGTAAGATTGAAACGAAGCATGCAGTGTTATCATGTAACCCTCTGATACTCACAAACTTTGCTGAGACAGACACTTTTTCAGAGATGGATGAGGAGATTGCTGAAAAGTACCTTGTGAAAACATGGGCTGGTCATCGCTCCAAATTCCAAGCCAATACATTCAACAAACTCCGACTTCTTTTGCACTTGGAGGGCAAAGACTTGCATGTTTTACCACCGACAAGTTCAGTAATCCGTGGTCATATAAAGCGGAGTTTGTGTCATTAGAAATGTTCTCATGTTGCTTAAACTATTTCCAATAAAGTACTTGTGTCCTGTACCCCCCGAACTGCTGGTAAAGTGTCGGTGTGGTAAAAAATGTGACAATAACGTGTGCAAGTGTAAGTTACATGGTGTCTGTTGTGTGGAGTTTTGCCATAGAGATAAGGGACTCACGTGCTTGTGTGCTAACAAATAAACTTGGTGATTGTCCTGGACGCTTTATGAGGATATGTTAAATTATGCGTTGCTGTAATTTATTTGATAAAAGTTTACATTATTTTTTTTCCTGGAAAATATTGAGCTTCACATTGGTGTGACTTCATTATTAACTTAAAATTTTACTTCATAGCTTTTCTCAGAAGTAATTGATGATAATATGACAGTAGTAAGAGGACTACCATCCAGAACAAGGCAAAGTGAAAAGCGGTTTTGTTTAATCAGCTCCCCAAAATGCTGTGGCAATGTGTTGCTGCACTGTTGTACAGAATGAATTCATGTAACAATAATGGTTAATTTATTTACCATTTGGTTACCCTCAGATTGTAAAATTATTTATTTTACAGGATTCCCTGTTATGTCTTTACTTTGATATTCCGTCCTAATTTCATTATTCAAATTGAAAGATATTTAAATGTACTCCTCTGGTCTGTACACTATATACAGTGGATTAATAAACAATGAAATCTTTTATGAGTTTAGAGATACGAAATACCAACTTAACAGGTCCAAATTAATACAGATGATAAACGATTTAATTCTAGAGGCGATGTCACACTTCTAGTCCCTTGAGGGCAGGATGTGATTTTCGCAGATAATGGCCAAAAGCCATGTTTGCTACAAGTCCACCTCATTATTTTATGAAGTTCAGATCCTAACAATCTTGTCTTAACAATAAAATTATCTGGACACTTCGATGTAAGCAGTGTCCTTTATAAGGAGCCTGAATTATAGAGGTTACGGGTTGTGCCCCTGAAATATCCCCGGGCTAAGTGGAGAAGGATGGGTGGTAAGGGTCATAGACACTTGCCTCTTGTCGCCATGCAGTCCATGGGTAGTGGGTATCATTCGGATGTTATGGCCTGCATTCTGAGGAAGTGACCCTCTCCTTTACCTTTTTTGTCACACCCCTGGTCTGCGGTGTCATCACGTGAGAGTGTTGGCTCCAAGGGGACGGAACTTATTCACACAGTGACATCTAAAAATGTTAACAAGCTTAACATACTGCTCCTCATCTTGTGCGAGTACCGTTATTTTGGACCTTAAAACCTTACCCTAACTACTGTAAATGTAACAGTACTCTTTGGGATTAATTAAACTCATGAATATGTTAAGTCTTATTACATTACAATCATTGTAAAATCCTTATTTGGTGTCATTTGCCATGCAGGTTTCACCACAGCTCGTGACAAAACATGACGTGTGAATGTGTGTTAGGCAAACAGTGATAGTAAACCGAAGCATCAATTATTATTTGTCGAGTTGTTTCCATCCATGAACAGGTTGATGAAACTATGCAAACATAAACACATGTATACTCAGGTACGCTGGAGTTCATCACACACACACACATGCATACTAGAGGGCCTCAGAGTAGCAGTGCCGTCATGTCACAGGTGAGGGCCACCGACACACTAGAAGAGGGTCGGGGCAGCACATTCCTCTCAATAGCACTACAAGCAGAACAGTGGTGTGGGCAGTGTCACTAAGACTATCCATTCAGCTTGCGTAATGGGCCGGGTCCATTACGCGCGGGGCGCCGCCGCACCGTCACTGCGTTGAAGGTTGTCTTCTGGAAGCGACGGGCGAGTTCAGGCGCGGTGAGTTTACGATAAACTAAGTATCGCTTCAGGGATATGCTGTCGATAGGTTCGGCGGCGGCGTCAGGGGCGGGCATCGTCCAGCTTACTTGAACCAGCGCTAACAGAGACACCAGCAAGGCCACCAGCACAGACATCTGCGTGAAGGAAACTTGTCATTGCATCCATTTTTTTCACTATTACTAAAAAAAAAAAAAGCTGACGAAAGTGAGTTACATTCCTGAGCATTTTTTTATTTTATGGAAAAGATATTTTGACAGGTTACCATATTAAAGCACAGTAATATTCTATTAATATGAATTTCAGATGCAAAATAGCCCAATAGTCTAAATCCCTGAAAGCATGAAAATGCAGTCCACCAATACTTTAAGCATATATACAATTTTATAGTACCCAGGGCTGCTACCCGACATAAAAAAAAAGTCCACCAATTCGAACACATGAAGGCCAGATGATCTGATGGGCCTTAACTTTAGGTCTCTTAAGATAGTTGTGAAGTATATGCAGTTACTCTAAGAATAGCATGTCGCTCCACCAGCGGGATGAGGCTGATTACCCAAGAGTCAAGATATTCTGCCGGCGCTGTGGGTTTTGACGTAGAAAAAATGTCTTTTAGACAATTACAGAGCTCGGTACCCAGGATTTGGAAACCAGTTCGCTTTCCTATGTGCCACAAGCAAAAATATAATTTCATCAATTAAGGGGGGCATACGCCGCGGGAGCGTATTACGTGTATTACGCATCTTATGACGCTAAGCCCGGGGGTCCCTTCGTGCAAATCTTCATGCAAACTCCCTTCTCATACCGAGTACCTCCCGGCCGGATCTATCGACAAGCTCAATCCATGAACTCTGCGGGCGTCCCTTTGGCCGCCTCCACTCAGGATTGCCTCACAGCGACATCCCCGGCGAGCAGGGTCGGTTTCTGTGTAGCATGCAACGTGCCCGTGTAGCCAGAGTTGCCGTTAATGGACTATGCAAGTAATATATGTCGAATCAGTCTCACGGAGTGGTTGACGGTTTGACATAAAGTCGTTCCAACGATATCCCACGATTCTGCATGGACACATATTACCAAACACGACGTAAAAAAAAAAAGGTCAGAAGTTGATAGATGCCTCATAATCTCCCGATTAAGGATTGATTCAAAAGCTTTGGAAAGATAGAAAAGTAAACTTATAGGACGGAAGTTTGAGAGAATGGAATGGTCACCTTCTTGAAGCTGAGGCTGTATGTAGGCGTGCTTCCAGCAGGAAGGAAACGTGCGTGGTGAGAGGCAGAGACAAAAGAGTGACCAGGCAGGGTGTGAGCACGGAATCACAGTTTTTAATTACAATAGGAGGTACTCTATTAGGCTAGGTGCAAGAAGTTCCTGGAAGATTTTATATTGATGAAGGAGTTGGGTGACTTGGAGAATAGATTTGGTATATATATATATATATATATATATATATATATATATATATATATATATATATATATATATATATATATATATATATATATATATATATATATATATATATATATATATATATATATATATATATATATATATATATATATATATATATATATATATATATATATATATATATATATATATATATATATATATATATATATATATATATATATATATATATATATATATATATATATATATATATATAGTGCTGTCATATTGCTGGAGAAGATCAAGCAACAACATCATTACGTGTCTCAACATCGTGATAACGGTGCGGTAGGCTGCGGTCACAATCCTCACAGCGGCGGGCGACACCAGCTATAAAATATAGTACACGGGGTCAACATGCTGCTCGCGGCATCCTTTTGATACAGAGCTAGGCGTCATGCGCACCTCTGTTGGAAAGGCCCATACTAAGGAGCCAGCTAAATCTGGTGTCCTTTAAACCGCCGTATCTCCATCTCTCCTCAGTAAAAAGTGTCGTTTACAACCAACTCAGACACACTCGGGGCAGTTTTTAACCTTTTTTGCCTTCATGAAATTCCAAAAACAATAGTTGCCTTTTTCTGGGTAGAGACTATTACCAGCAGAGAAAGCATATTGAATGTACACTTATGCTGCTTAAACTGATTCATAAAAAGCTCGTAGCGAACGGGGCTCTGGCACACTGACGTGATTGAAGCTAATATTAATATCAACTGAGTGGCCGCTGATTGACGATGGTTATCTTTATTGTCATTGATTGAAATAGTAAACTAAGCCAAGGATAGATCTCATACTTCAATGAAAATAAAGGATGAAGCTGAGAGCAAGATCAGTAACCAGTCAACGGGAAGGAAATGGACACAGAGTGGATCCGAAAGAAGATTCCCAAAACAGATGAACAGTTTTGCACACCGTATATCAGAATGCTTACAATTTCTTTTCAGTCATCCTCAATTTCAACTTACATTAAAGGTAGAAGGAAACCATGATTTAAGAGCGGTTGTCAGGCTGAATCACTTTATAAGAATCACGGTAAGTAGTAGTAGTAGTAGTAGTAGTTGAGGAGGAGGAGGAGTAGGAGGAGCAGCTACAGTACTAATAGCCGTATTATTACTATTATATGCATCTCTTGTTCTTAATAATTGTCACAATCTCTTTAACCCATGTCTAGTCCGTAAACCATGACGCTAACATTTCCATGCAATAACCATCACTATCTACTCTTCTTTGTGCTCTCTTAAAATACAAATACATGACCCATTAGAAAACAATTACTCGTCAAGAGAAACAATATTCTGCTATTTCAAAACACAACACTGCGCTTTACATCGCCGGTCACTTTTGAAGTTTATCGGTTAGTTTTATAATCAGCAGAAAACTGTCTTCTTCTTGGGAGTATTTGAGTGCGCTGCTCAGATGATGACTGCCTTCATTAATGACTCAGTGAATGCTTAACGAGCTGGTGTGAATGCAGCACTTTCCTAATAACACAACACTTATGGAACCACCACTGCAACCGAACGACTGCTACAACATATACTTCACGACAACCACTTTTACTACCACTACCACTGCTACCTCCTATTATCACTACAACTACTAGTACTACTACTTTACCACATCACCTCTCATTGACCACTACTACTTATCATTACTACTACTACTTGGTTGACTACTTACTACTACCACCACACACCACCACTGTATATATATATATATATATATATATATATATATATATATATATATATATGTATATATATATATATATATATATATATATATATATATATATATATATATATATATATATATATATATATATATATATATATATATATATATATATATATATATATATATATAGTTTCTTGTTGCTGCTACTAATACTGCTACAACAATAAGCAAATAAATACTACAACAATAACACTACTACTGCCAATTTACTAACACTTTCACCCCCACCACCCTGCACACAGCCCGGGAGCGCCACCTACCAGCTTCATGGTGAAGGGACGAAGAGTGGATAGGGGAATACTGACAAGGGAGCTCCTCAGCCTCTTTTAGTATATGCGATAAGTACTCTTGAGGGACGCCGCAAGTACAGAGTCACCACTGTTTCATTTTGAAACCCAAATTTACTCTTTTGATAACTGTGACATGCCTGACAGTTTGATGTCAAAAACTCTGATATACTTAACGCCTAAAGATAAAAGCTCATCAGGCACGGGAAAGAACCCTGTTGTAGTTAATCTTTGTCATGGATAGGTCGCCAGCAAGTTTGGGGTGTCCGGTGACAGTGGTTACTCAATGCACTCCTTCGGTTTTGCAGGAAATTCCTTGGCCGTGTGTGGAAATGAAACGAAGATATTTGAAAACATGGAGAAAAACGCATATCAATAAACTTCACCCATGTAAACAAAGGATGTCGGTCGTCCTGGGAGAATTGCGTTATGCGCGCAATTCATAATAAAGATCACTAATGCAGCCTTCCGTTCATCTCATAGTTCAATATACTCATGAATTTGTCCTACTCTGGGTCAAAAACGTTACTTGTTCCGGTATTACTGTATTACAGCTCCGTGCCAATGAGAGTTAATGTATATGCTCAGAAAAAAAATCTTAATTCAGTTATTCCTTCTTGGTTCAGAGCTCACATTTATATATATATATATATATATATATATATATATATATATATATATATATATATATATATATATATATATATATATAGATGTATCGATATCGCAACTGCAATCCATCCGCGGAACATCCATATTTTTTCACATCCGCATCCGCATCCGCATCCGTAATATTTGTGGTGAAATATACATATCTGCATCTGCATCCGCACTCTACAGAGGATGTGGATGCGGATGTGTTGTGTATTGCACAACCTATAGATTATAGAGTAAATATAGGAAATAGACACGCAGTTACAGACTAGCAGAGTAGTAGAGTACTGCCTGGTGCTTACAGACTTAGAGTTCAGACAGAGCTTAGAAATGTGGAGTAAATTTATTGATGTGTCTAATGAATTAATTATCTAGTAAAACTAAAGCAAATAATATCACGGATTCATTCCTTTCAAACTTACACAACGTAATGTGTCTAGAATTTAGGGAAGGTCAGGAGGAGGGGCGAATTTTACTTAGTGACTATGAAGTAAAATACTTAGTAAATAAACTGCAAACTGTGAATGGTGGAATGTTAGATACTTAGTAACGACAGATGAGTGAGTCACTGTGTGTGTGTGTGTGTGTGTGTGTGTGTGTGTGTGTGTGTGAGGAGGGTGAGGAGAGATAGAGAGAGCTTATCACCCTTGCTTGTCACCTTCACCCTGGATGCCTTACTGCTGAGAGAGAGAGAGAGAGAGAGAGAGAGAGAGAGAGAGAGAGAGAGAGAGAGGAGATTGTAATGTATGTGTGTCGTGGCTGAGTAATGTCTATCGTATCAGTACAGTCTTAGACCTTATGCTCTGCACTTCACACGGTAGAATCTCAGTGCTTCTTCCTTAAATACTTTTAATGCGAATGTTTCTATAATTATACAAATAATAATATTAAAAAATATGAACCGGCAGCGCTGAGCTCTTCTTATCCACGAGTTTTCCTGTTGTCGCCTGTTTCCCCTGATACAGTGAGCGAGCCGATGAAAAGATTTTAACAGAGGAAGGTAATATTAGCTATTGTTTATTATTATTATCATTATTACTGTTATAGAGGGCTTTTCGATGTATTTACTAGAATTTAATGCAATGAAGCATTAGAGTAGTAATTTTCTTCACATTTACTAAGCATCTCGAAAATTTATAATACTGATCCAAGTTGTAAACTGCATTCTGAGCATAAGTCCTACACAGTACACTCAGCTAGGTCATCAGTTTGCAAGAGTTTGCCTTCGAAGGAAGAAGTATTGCTTCCTTGCTTTGCTCCTCGCTGATAATACAGTTTGCCAGTGATGGTTTAAAAGGATATTATAATCAGTTTACAAAGCCTTATTGTTCTGTGCTGACTGCTACAGCAGCTGAAAAATGGCGTCACATAGCAGTGAAGTGTGGAAATATTTTATGAGCAAGTCAAGTGACCTAGCACAGTGTCTGTTGTGCAAGAAAGATTATTCACGAAAGGGACGAACTACATCTTTGAAAAACCACTTGAAGTCAGTGCATAAAGAACAGTTTGAAGAGTTAATGGCAAAAGAGACAAAGAAGTTGAAGAAAAATAAATATAGAAAAACACCTTTGCAAAAGCAAGACAGATGCTAAGCAAAGGAATGTTGCTGAGTATTTTCAGAGTGCAAAATTATGGGATGCTTCTAACCCTAAGGCAAAGAAACTGGATAAATGCATTGCAGAAATGTTAGTCATGGATGATTTGCCTTTCAGTCATGTTGAGGACATAGGATTCATGAGATTGATGACTGAAGCTGCCCACTATACAGTCTAAAGCAGCGAAATTTCTATTCATCAATGATATGTAGTGATATGTATGAGTCTGTTTTCAAGAAAATAAAAGAAATAATTGATGAAGTGAAGCAAACAACAAACTTTCCTTCACAACTGATGTGTGGTCAGATGCCTCAGCAGGTGTCTCATTGCTGAGTTTAACTGCACATACCATAAATAAGGAATTTGAAAGAACCTTTGTGCTAGGTGCTGAACCTCTGGAAGAACGACAGACAGGTGAGGATATTTCCAAATGTTTGATGATATGCGGCTGAAGGGGGACATATCTATCACAAAGGTGCCCTGTGTTCGGCGTGCTGCTGGAGCAATTTTGAAAAAAGCTGATTCTCTCAGGTGTAAATAATTTGGTTTGTACTGTTCATAAAATAAAGCTGATTGCTAAAACTGGGTTATCATAACATTGTGATATAGAAACATGATCAAAAAAAAAAAACTCGTAGTATTGCTACGCACTTTCATCACTCAACTATGGCACAAGATGAACTTAAAAGATTCTGGACAGGCTGCAAGTACCTAAACTCTGTTATTCATGATACACCCACAAGATGGAATAGCACCTACATGCTAAGAAGAACACTAGAAATAAAGGAATCTGTGTGTGTGTATGCTGCTACCAACTCCAAAATCAAACAGCCCAGCAATACTGAGTGGTTGATTATGCATAAATGTGTACAAGCCTTTACAACCTTAAGGAAGATATCACAAAAAACTTAGTGACTCCACATCAACAGCAGCTGAAGTGATTCCACTTGTAAAGTCCTTAAAACACACTCTTCAGCATACCACATCAGTAGTTTCTAACCCTGTTGAAGAAACTACCTGGGGATACAAATGAAGGTTTAAATCCATACTTCAGACAAGCTCTGAAGATGAACCAGGCTCAGGATCCCAGTGATTGAGTTAAATGAAGACAGACAAGCAGTGAGACGAGTTAAACATGTATGACAAGCAAACACAGGCGTAGTAAACTCATGAAAGAAGTGTCGCAGGCTGATGTTGAGAAAAGATTTTCTGGATTGAAAATGAAGATCTTTACAGAATTGCAAATATATTGACCCAAGATACAAGAGTAAATTTTTTTCTTCATCTCACGTCACTGATCAAGTAAAATCATCACTTGCCAGAGTATGTGAGGAGCTTCGTCAGACGACTATTCTAGAAGAGGAAGATGGAGAACCAAGAAGGGAACGAAGAAGAGCTGATATGAGTGAAACACCTACCACCTGTGGAACATTAGATGAAGCAATGACCTCTATTCTTGCCTCCAGCAGTGATGATGAAGCAGAAAACTCATCTGTAGTAACTTTACTCATGAAAGATATTGAGAAATATCACAGAGAAAAGAATAAGTGGAACAAGTCAAGATAGTTTGCAATGGTGGAAGACAATGAAGACAGTCTACCCTGATTTGGCAAAGGTAGCTTGCCAGTATCTCTCCTGTCCACCAAGTAGCGTACCTAGTGAGCAGCTGTTTAGTAGTGCTGGCTTGATATATGACGCTAAGCGCAATCGGCTTTTGCCAGAAAAGGTAGATAGCTAAGTTTTTGAAACAAACTTGCCCATCTTGAACTTTTAAATATTAAGTAATAAATATGTGTTTATAGTATCAGTTCAATCAGTTGGTTATAGATTTATAGTTAACCACTTTCAAAAGGGTGGAGGTTGGGGAAAGTGGTCGGTGGGATGCACGACGAGTTGGGTCCACGTCCCGCATCCTGGTAACGCACAAAATGTGTGGCTGAAACTCGTCATAAAACTTTATTGTAACAAAAAGTATTTCCACTTTACTTCCACTAGTATACTCTGGAACTCCTTCCTGCGTCTGTATTTACGTCTTCTATGACTTAAATACTTTCAAGAGAAGTATCAACTATTAAGACACCATTCGAACTAATTTCGCATTATTTTGGTTCTCCCATGTTGTTTTTTTTTGTTACGTCTCCTGTCTGCATGGTCTGACACTTAAACAGGCTTTTTTTTTGGGGATCTCTCGGCGAGAACGTTTGACGTAAAACATCCGCATCCGCATCGCATCCGCGAGGATGTCATATTTTGATATCTGCATCCACATTTGCATCCGCATTTTAGTAGAGACTGATATCCGCATTCACATTTGCATCCGCAAAATGACATCCACATATACATCTGCATCCGCAGATATCTGAAATTCGACATCCGATACATATATATATATATATATATATATATATATATATATATATATATATATATATATATATATATATATATATATATATATATATATATATATATATATATATATATATATATATATATATATATATATATATATATATATATATATATATATATATATATATATATATATATATATATATATATATATATATATATATATATATATATATATATATATATATATATATATATATATTGTTTTTTACAACAAAAGAGTCGGCACAGGGGCAACAATAAGAATGTAGAAAAAAGCCCGCTATTTGCCGCTCCCGCAACAGAAGATATTGTAGAGTAGCGAAAAGAGAGATCAATTTCGGGTGGAGAGGTGTGTTGATACACTCTTCTTGAAAGAGGTCAAGTTATTGGCAGAAGGAAATACGGACGAAGCAAGGCTGTTTCAGAGTTTACCAGCGTAAGGGATGAAAGAGTGAAGATGCTGGTTAACTCTTGCATAAGTGGTTTGGACAGTATGGGGATGAGCAAGATTGAACAGTCGAGTGCAGCGGGGCCGCGGGAGGGGGGTAGGCATGAAGTTATCAAGTTCAGAAGTGCAGAGAGGCAACATGGCGGCGGAATTTTAGAGGTAGAAGACTATCAGTAAGAGAAGGAGATCTGATAAGACTAAGAGTCTTAGAGTGAGTGGAGCTCTCCCACACGTGAGATGCATACTCCATATGAGGGCGGAGAAGGCCCCTATAAATGGAAAGCATCTGTGCGGAGGAGAAGAACTGGCGGAGGCGATACAGAACGCCCAACCTCGAGGAAGCTGATTTAGTGAGAGAGGAGAAGTGAAGATTCCAGTTGAGATTTTGAGCTGAAGATAGACCGAGGATATTTAATGTTAAAGAAGGTGACAGCTGAGTGTTATCGAAGAATAGGGGATAGACGTTGGAAGATTGTGTCGAGTAGATAGGTGGATAAATTGGGTTTTTGAGGCATTAAAGTACAGAAGGTCCCTTTCACCCCAATCGGAAATGATAGCAAAATCTGAGGTTAAGCCTTCTGCAGCCTTCAGTCTAGAGTCTTGTAATTGCTGCTGAGAAGTTTATATAGATAGATATATATATATATATATATATATATATATATATATATATATATATATATATATATATATATATATATATATATATATATATATATATATATATATATATATATATATATATATATATATATATATATATATATATATATATATATATATATATATATATTTTTTTTTTACTGCAAAGGAGACAGTTCAAGGACAAAAAAAGGAGACAATAATGAGAAAAAAAAAGCGCCCGCTTCCCACTGCTCCTAAAAAAAGCTTATAGGAGTGGCCGAGAGATAGGTCGATTTCGGGAGCAGAGGTGTCGTGATACCCTTCTCTTGAAAGAGTTCAAATCGTAGGCAGGAGGAAATACAGATGAACGAACACTGTTCCAGGGTTTACCAACGTGAGGGATGAAAGAGTGAAAATGCTGGTTAACTCATGCATAAGGGATTTGGACAGTATAGGGATGAGCCGGAGTAGAAAGTCGTGTGCGGCGAGGCCGCAGCCGGGAGTGAGGCATGCAGTTAGCAACTTCAGAATAGCAGTCAGCGTGAAAATATCGATAGAAGATAGAAAGAGAGGCAACATGGTGGCGGAATTTAAGAGGTTGAAGACTATCAGTAAGAGGAGGAAAGCTGATGAAATGAAGAGCCTTAGACTCCACTCTGTCCAGGGAGCTGTGTGAGTGAAGCCCCCCCACACGTGAGATGCATTTATTCCATACGAGGGCGGACAAGGCCCCTGTATATGGATAGCAACTATGCGGGGGAGAAAAACTGGCGGAGACGATACAGAACGCCCAACCCCGAGGAAGCTGATTTAGTGAGAGAGGAGATGTGAAGTTTCCAGTTAAGATTTTGAGTTAAAGATAGACCGAGGATGTTTAGTGTTGAAGAAGGCGAAAGCTGAGTGTTGTCGAAGAATAGGGGATAGGTGTTTGGAAGATTGTGTCGAGTTGATAGGTGGAGAAATTGGGTTTTTGAGGCATTGAAGGACACAAGGTTTCTTTTACCCCAATCGGATGATAGCAAGGTCTGAGGTTAAGCGTTCTGCAGCCTCTGGAGTCATGAACAGACAGAGGGATAGAATCCGGAAGGGGGCAGTTTAGAAAGCAAAGACTGGTGCCAGAATCTATCGAAAGGTTTCGATATGTCTAACGCATCTGAGAAAGCTTCGCCGAAACGGCTAAGAGAGAATGACGAAAGAGTTAGATAGAGATACTCAGGGGTGAAGGTTGTGTAGAAAATTTTGATATAACAGCGATCAATGAGACATGGATAGACGATGCCAATAGAAATTTTAGGTCGTAATTTGAAATAACGGGTTATCAGATGTTTCACAAAGACAGAAGGGGAAGAAGGGGAGGTGGAATTGCGCTATATGTTGAAGACTCACTTAAATGTTTAGTTAACAACTCAGTCAAGACTAACATGGATTCAAAATCAGTTTGGGTGGACGTTTACAAAGGGAAAAAAATATAATTAGGGGTTCTGTATAGGCCACCCAACCTAAACAGGCAGGATACGAGTATACTACTACAAGAGATTGGCAGGGCGAGTAGGAGTAACAATGTCTGCGTAATGGGGGACTTTATTTATAAGAGTATAGACTGGGAAGACCTCGTGGGTGACCTGGAAGCCGAGGATTTTCTTGAAGATATACAAGATATTTTCCTTAAGCAGGTAGTTACTGCGCCTACCCGAGGATATAACATATTAGACTTAGTCCTAACTAATAATGGAAATTTGCTACGTGAGTTGGAGGTGGGCGGAGAGATAGGAAATAGTGACCACAGAACGGTTCGTTTTAGCTTAGACTGGGTGGTAACCCGCGAACCAAACCCAGTGTTAGTGCCAGATTTTAGAAGAGCAAATTACGAGTGGCTTCGAAGACATCTTGAAGAGGTAAAGTGGGAAAATTTAGGCGTTTATGAGGGCCAGAACTGTGGGTTGGAGAGCCAGGAAAACCAGGTAGAAATGTCTTACAATAATTTAGTTAGATTAATAGTAGAGGGGCAGGGACAGCATATACTCCAGTGGACACTAAAGGTGCTATCACACGGGCAACTTTACTGGCATCTTGCCACCAATACGGGCATCTTGACGCCAGTATTGGTGGCTAGACGCCGCCAATCACGAGACGCCAATTATCGTCATCTTGAAGCCAGTACTGGCGTCTTTGTTTACACTTTCAGCTCTTGTGTGGGCATTGTCTAGCCATGGAGTAAATTATTTGGTCCAAGGATGCTCTTGCCACCCCCTGTGAGCTCTATCGGGAAAGCAAGTGTCTGTGGGACACCAGGGATGAAAACTATTCGAAGAGACATATGTGGAGAGAAGTTTTCAAGAAATTAGCAGAAGGTCTGGAAGGAGTATCCCAACATGGGACCTGTAACGCCTGGTAAATCCTTTATATATATATATATATATATATATATATATATATATATATATATATATATATATATATATATATATATATATATATATATATATATATATATATATATATATATATATATATATATATATATACTCGATATATGCTTAGCATCCCAATTTCCAGCTTATTTTGATCTATGCTGAGGCCGAAAACATCTGTTGCGCGTGTGATAGGAAGAGCGCTCCTTGGCACTGGTACCGGCGGCTAGATGCCAATAAAAGACACCATAAAATGTCCGTGTGATAGCACCTTTAGAAAAGAAAACAATGACCCTAAGTGGATGACTCGTGGACTAAAACAAGAGATAGGGTTAAAGAAGGGAATTTATCGAAAAATAAAGAATATTGAAACACATCTCAGGGCCGGAATGTCGAACTATCTAGACTAGTGAAGGAAACAACAGGGTAGCAAAAATGGAACTATGAGATTAAAGTAGCAAATGAGGCGAAAAGTAATCCTAAGTTTTTTTTCAGATGTACAGAACAAAAACAAGGAAGAAAATTGGACCGCTGGAAACAAACACAGGCGAGCTAGTAGAAAATTACGAAAATATGAGCACATTGTTGAACGACTACTTCCTTTCAGTATTCACACAAGAGGATTTAACGACTATTCCGGAAAGGGTTCAGGTGTACGAGGGCGAGGATGGCGATACATTGAGGGATATAATCATTACCAGGCAAGTAGTCCAGGATGAGATAGATAAGCTTAAGAAGAATAAGTCGCCAGGTCCTGACGAGATATTTCCTAGAGTATTAAAGGAATGCAAGGTTATACTCAGTGACCCACTAACCGACATCTTTAAGATGTCGGTAAATACTGGTTATATGCCCAGCCTATGGAAAATAGCTAATGTGACGCCGATTTTCAGAAAGGGGGACAGGTCAGCTGCTTCAAACTATCGCTCATTTAGCTTAACAACGGTTATATGCAAGATGCTGGAGTCCATAATAGCCAGGAACATTCGGGAGCATCTAGAGAAACATAGCTTACTTCATGACTCGCAGCTTGTGTTCACGAAAGGTAGGTCATGTCTCAACAATCTCTTGTCCTTCTACAATAAAATATTTGAGACGGTAGACAGCGATGAAAATTATGATGTAATCTATCTAGATTTTAGTAAAGCTTTTGACAAAGTTTCTCACCAACGACTGTTGCTTAAATTACAGGCTCACGGAGTAGAGGGTAAAGTTTTGAACTGGGTCAAGGCGTGGCTTAAGTGCAAATCAATGGTAAAAGATCTGACTGGGGCTGTGTTACGAGTGGGGTCCCACAAGGTTGTTACCCGTTTTTAAGTGTTTACTTTTTAAAGTATTTGGTGTTAAGTGTTAAGTTTAAGGCGCGAACTGTTATCTCGCTCGTCACAGGGCCGGTGTTACCGTGGCCTGCTTCACAAGTTGATTGTAGAAGGTGAGATTGTAGCAGTCACCGCTCAAATTCCGTGTTCCTTCCCCTCAGTGACAAGAAAATGGGGTGCTGCAAAGAGAGACTAAGATTCTCAGTGTTTTCATGTAATGTCCATCGTCACTGTGTCTGCCAGTCTGTCTTGTCGCGTCTTCATCGTTAACTTTCCTTGTATTCGTTTACCTTTGACTGTCCGTCCACGTTCTCTTGTTGTCCACCGTTACACATTGTTCCACACATACACCAACACTTAAATGTTAACCTACACAAACAACATTCACACAAAAGCATACACAAACAAACACCTATCCTATGTGTTGTCCTTGTCGTGATGAGGTGTGTAAGTTCTGTCCAATAAAGTAACCCTGGCGGATATGATTTTCTCTATCCGTGAACCGATTAGCACTTAGAACACTCGCTACCACCAACAATTGGTGACCCTGGAGTGTTGCTATGGTTCAAGGTGGCTTATAGCCGGTGCCGTTTTAAGGGCACTCTCTCCTAGAGTGGAGGACCTGGGCAGGGTAACTTGCCCATTCGTCCGCCCTCTCCTGGGGCAAAAATCCTCACCTCCATTCGGGGTTCGTGGGGCTGAGCACTCAGGTCGGGAGAAACATTACGCCATAGGCGTAGTTGCCACCTTCAGGGTTTTCCCCCGCCTTCCCCAGGCACCCTCTGTGCCTCCTCCAGGCACCCTCTGTGCCTCCTCCAGGCACCCTCTGTGCCTCCTCCCAGCTCCTCAGGCCTCCCATCCTCTGTGCACCCTCTGTGCCTCCTCCAGGCACCCTCTAGCCCCTCCAGGGCACCCTCACCCTCTCCCCAGGCACCCCTCTGTGCCTCCCCCAGGCACCCCAGCTGCCTCCCCAGGCACCCTCTGTGCCTCCCCATTTCCCTCTTCATGCGCCTCTTCCAGGCACCCTCTGTGCCTCCTCCGGGCACCCTCTGTGCCTCTTCCAGGCACCCTCTGTGCGCCTCTTCCAGGCACCCTCTGTGCGCCTCTTCCAGGCACCCTCTGTGCGCCTCTTCCAGGCTCCCTCTGTGCGCCTCTTCCAGGCTCCCTCTGTGCGCCTCTTCTAGGCTCCCTCTGTGCGCCTCTTCTAGGCTCCCTGTGTGCGCCTCCTCCAGGCATCTTCAGCGCCCTTCAGGCATCTTTTATGCCCCATGGTGCTTCTCCCGGCGCTCACCCACCCACCCCCACCCTTCCTCCTCCCTGCTTTTCTGCTTGTCCGGCGACTGAGACACGCACACCGTGTGACACACTACACAGACTCAGTGAACACTCAAACACAGTGCGACACATTACTGAGACACAGTGCCACACACTCAGTGTACACACCACACACAGACTCGGTGTACACGCCATACAGACTCAGTGTATACGCCGCCACACACCACACAGACTCAGAGAGACACGCAAACACAGTGTGACACCCCACTGGGATTACTAGCTGCCCCCTGGATTAACCACCGCCTCCTGGATCTACCACCGCCGTCTTGGATTATCCTACACTTGTGGATCCTTGTGTATAATGCAGTGTGTCCAGCAACAGTTAAGTGCAGCACGTCCCCAGTAACAGTTAGTGTCACAGTGTTCCCACTAAGTGTACAGTGTTGTGTTACAGTGCCTTTTTGAACACTGGTTCACTCCCCGAGCCACAGAGGCCCCTGGCACGTGCCAGCGCCTACAGTACACGCAGTTCGTTTTACTCTCACGGACTGCCGCGGCTCCTGCACATGCTAGCGCCCCTCAACTTTTCAACTCGCTGTGGCCCCGGCTCGCTGGCATCTAGCGCCTTCCCACGCAGTCGTTCGACGCACTCACGACTGCCGCGGCTCCTGGCATATGCTTGCGCCCCTCAATTCTCAACCGGCTGTGGTCCCTGGCACGCTGGCATCTAGCGCCTTACCACGCAGTCATTCGACGCCCTCACGGACTGCCGAGGCCCCTGACACGTTGGCAGCTGGCGCCTTTAATACACGCAGTCGTTCTACTCTCACCGACTGCCGAGGCCCCTGACACGCTGTCAGCCAGCGCCTTCACGCAGTTCCCTCGATGCACTCTATGACTGCCGTGGCCCCCGGCGCGTTTACGCCAGTGCCTATTGCCCATCTCCACGCCGCTCGACTTCACCATACCTGACGACGACATGCAACTCTTCCTCTACTACGGCGGTGTCCTTCAGAGCACCACTCTTCTGCTCAGGACCCGTCTACGTGGTTCGCGATTCGGGAGTGCGGATTCAAGCCTTCCAGGATCTATTAAACAGCCAACCACTCAACTCACCGCAGCCCACCTTACGCAGCCCACCTCATGCAGCCCACCTCATGCAGCCCACCTCACGCTGCTCAACTCCTCGCTGCTCAACTCATCGCTGCTCAACACTTCAGCTCGACTCACCGTAGCTGTCTCCTACGCGCTACTCACTCCAGCTCGACTCACCGTAGCTGTCTCCCTACTCACCCAGCTCGACTCACCGTAGCTGTTGTCACAGCAGTACTCACTCCAGCTCGACTCACCGTAGCTGTTTACAAAGCACTACTCACTCCAGCTCGACTCACCGTAGCTGTTGTCACTGCACTACTCACTCCAGCTCGACTCACCGTAGCTGTTGTCACCGCATTACTCACTCCAGCTCGACTCACCGTAGCTGTTGTCACCGCATTACTCACTCCAGCTCGACTCACCGTAGCTGTTGTCACCGCATTACTCACTCCAGCTCGACTCACCGTAGCTGTCTCCTACGCGCTACTCACTCCAGCTCGACTCACCGTAGCTGTTGTCACCGCATTACTCACTCCAGCTCGACTCACCGTAGCTGTTGTCACTGCACTACTCACTCCAGCTCGACTCACCGTAGCTGTTGTCACTGCACTACTCACTCCAGCTCGACTCACCGTAGCTGTTGTCACTGCACTACTCACTCCAGCTCGACTCACTGTAGCTGTTGTCACTGCATTACTCACTCCAGCTCGACTCACCGTAGCTGTTGTCACTGCACTACTCACTCCAGCTCGACTCACCGTAGCTGTTGTCACTGCATTACTCACTCCAGCTCGACTCACCGTAGCTGTTGTCACTGCACTACTCACTCCAGCTCGACTCACCGTAGCTGTTGTCACTGCACTACTCACTCCAGCTCGACTCACCGTAGCTGTTGTCACTGCACTACTCGCCCCAGCTCGACTCGCCGTAGCTGAACTACTCAACGCAACTCTACTCAGCGCACCTCAACGCAACTCCTCAGCGCAACTTACCGCGCATCTCGACACAACTCTACACAACGCTACTCATCGCAACGCATCACCGTCTGCCACAGCGCCCCAGCACCAGGGAAGATTTCGTTCCTCCTTCCTCGTCACTGGGGGGGAGTAATCTGTAGCAGTCACCGCTCAAATTCCGTGTTCCTTCCCCTCAGTGACAAGAAAATGGGGTGCTGCAAAGAGAGACTAAGATTCTCAGTGTTTTCATGTAATGTCCATCGTCACTGTGTCTGCCAGTCTGTCTTGTCGCGTCTTCATCGTTAACTTTCCTTGTATTCGTTTACCTTTGACTGTCCGTCCACGTTCTCTTGTTGTCCACCGTTACACATTGTTCCACACATACACCAACACTTAAATGTTAACCTACACAAACAACATTCACACAAAAGCATACACAAACAAACACCTATCCTATGTGTTGTCCTTGTCGTGATGAGGTGTGTAAGTTCTGTCCAATAAAGTAACCCTGGCGGATATGATTTTCTCTATCCGTGAACCGATTAGCACTTAGAACACTCGCTACCACCAACAAGATAACACAATAGCCTTTTAGTTGGCCGAGCGGTTGCCGTTATAAGTTCACTTTAGTTCACTTTAGTTTTCTCTCTCACAGGGACATTAAAAGGTGTGCTGTATTTTAACTGTATTAACAGTTTTACACAAAAGTTTACAGTTTATGTGAGCGAGTCGCACGAAACAAGAGCAAGCCACACCACAGGGCGGAGCGGCTGAGCACCGCTCCCCTGCCCGTCACCCGTCTTCTCTCTTCTTCTCTGCGTTGCTCGCCCTTTATCTTGCATCTTGATTCCTCCGGAAGGGTGTGGCTTCCGGTTGATGACTGGCGATGATTTGTCATCAATTGCTGATTTAGTATCAGCCAAGCATGTGTTTCCACGGCCATCAGCTCTGACATGTTCCATAACATCCTGGCAAAGGCACTGAGCATGTGCTGAGACACACACAGTCACACACTCACGTGTACACTATAATATATACATTACAAGGTTCGGTATTGGGTTCACTTTTGTTTATTATTTATATCAATGACATAGATACAGTAATTAGTAGTGATGTCAGTAAGTTTGCAGATGATACCAAGATCGGCAAAGTAATTGAGTCGGATCAGGACACTAGTATTCTCCAGGATGAACTAAACATATTGTATGACTGGGCGGATAAATGGCAGATGTAGTTCAATGTAGGGAAGTGCAGTATTCTGAGTGTAGGTAGGAACAACCCCTCACACAACTATTGCTTAAATAACACTCTCATAAGCAGGTCTGGGTGCGAGAGGGATTTAAGGGTCTTCGTGAGTTCTGATCTCCGTCCAAGGGTACAATGCATTCAAGCTAGAAATCGAGCAAACAGGGTACTGGGATTTATTTCAAAGAGCGTGAGCAACAGAGGCGCCGAAGTCTTCCTCAAAATATATATTGCATTAGTTAGACCTCATCTTGATTATGCGGTTCAGTTCTTGTCACCTAACTATACATAGAATGGATAACAAAATGTTAGAATCGGTGCAAAGGAGGATAACTAAGATGATTCAGGGGTTTAGAAACTTGCCATACGAGAAAATACTCAAACAGTTAAACTTGTATTCTCTAGAAAGGCGAAGGATGCGTGGAGATATGCTCGAAGTTTATAAATGGATGAAGGGCTTTAATAAAGGGGATATTCATAAGGTTTTGTTGGTAAGAGAACCGGGTAGGACACGTAGTAATGGGTTTAAACTGGATAAATTCAGATTCAACAGGGACATAGGCAAAAATTGGTTTACTAACAGGGTGGTGGATGAGTGGAATAGGCTGAGCAGTCATGTGGCGAGTGCCAATACAATTGTCACATTCAAAAATAGATTAGATTAATTCATGGACAGCGATATTAAGTGGGGTTAGATTCACGGGAGCTTAGGTTTAAAGGAGCAGCGTTGTACAGGCCTACCGGCCTCTTGCAGACTCCTACGTTCATATATTCTTATGTTCTTAAGAGAGCAAGAAGATCGCCGGTAGAACACCCCTTGCGGAACCCATACTGGCGATTACATAGAAGGTCAAAAGTGGAAAGGTGCCTTTGAATCTTCCGGTTAAGGATTGATTCAAAAGCTTTAGATAGACAGGAAAGTAAAGCTATTGGGCGGTAGTTTGAGGGATTGGAACGGTCACCCTTCTTAGGCACAGGTTGTGTGAATGCGTACTTCCAACGGGAAGGAAAGGTAGATGTTGACAGGCAGAGGCAAAAGAGTTTGACTAGGCAGGGTGTAACCACGGAGGCACAGTTTTTAAGGACAATAGAAGGCACTCCATCAGGTCCATAAGCCTTCTGAGAGTTGAGGCCAGAGAGGGCATAAAAAACATCATTCTGAAGAGGGGGGATGAGTAGGAGGAATATGCCCAGAATCGTCCAGAGTGGAGTTGTTACAGAAAGTTTGAGAGAAGAGTTCAGCCTTAGAGATAGATGAGACGGTGGTGCTGCCGTCAGGGTTAAGGAGAGGAGGGAAAGAAGAAGTAAAGATGGAGGAGATATTTTTGGCTAAGTGCCAGAAGTCTCTGGAAGAATTAGAAATAGCAAGGTTTTGATATTTGCTATGAATGAAAGAACTTTTGGTAAGTCGAAGAATAGATTTGGCACGATTCCGGCCGATGTAAAGATCATGGTTAGCAGGAGTTCGAAGGCTCTGATACCTTTTGTGAGCTGCCTCTATATCTTTGACAGGATGAAAGCAAGCGTGATTAAACCAAGGCATTTTAGCATGAGGAGTAGAGAAAGTACATGGAATGTATGCCTCCATTCCAGAGACAATCTGTGATGCGCTGGGCACACACAGAGGGGTCTGTCTCCTGGAAGCAGTAATCATTCCACGGGAAATCGGAAAAGTACATCCTCAGGTCCCACCGAGCTGAAGCAAAATGTCAGAAGCATCGCCACTTCGGTGGGTCCAGAGGATGTACAGGAGTACAGGACAGGATACAGAAATAAGGTTGTGATCGGAGGAGCCCAACGGAGAGAACAGTTTGACAGAGTAAGCGGAAGGGTTAGAGGTAAGGAAGAGGTCCAGTATGTTGGGCCTGTCTCCAAGACGGGAATACATGTAGGGAGCTGAACCAACTGCTCTAGATCGTTGAGGAGAGCAAAGTTGTAGGCTTGTTCACCAGGCTGGTCAGTGAAAGAGGATGAAAGCCAAAGCTGGTGGTGAACACTGAAATCTCCTAATATGGAGATTTCAGCGAAGGGAGAGTGGGTCAAATAGTCAAAGAATTTTACATAGTTAGTAGAGTTAGGTGAAAGATAAACAGCACATATGTATTTAGCAGAGCTGGGCGCGTTACTGGATATCGGGTAGTCCGGTACCGCTCCTCCGCACCTCGAAACACATATAGTCCGTACCTGTACTTCCGCGCCTAAAATTTTTTCACTCGTTCCGGTACCGCACCTCCGCACCTCCGGTACCGTACCCAAAACTATTAAAGCGCGCCTGAAAAATCTAGTCCGTACCTTAAAAAAAAAGAAATACAAGGCAATACTGCAGCAGCATTATTATTATCATTATTATTATTATTATTATTACCATTATTTTTGTTATCATTATTGTCATTTTAACGCATAGAATCTCCACCACCTGAAGTAAAGTAACTACTTTTACACTCATCATAATTATCATACCTCAGTACACATGCAACACCGGGCCGTAAATCTGAATGAGTGACGTCACTCAAGTGGCGGGAAAACATGCCCTGCAGCACAGACCGCGTAAACGACCGGAAGTATTACTGCAGAGCGCGGACTGTTTGTCGTTTTCATTTTTTTTATCCTTGAAAACCTCAGGTGCGGAGGTACGGACTTAAAATACTGCCGTTCCGCACCTGTTACTTCCGCACTTTTGAAAAACTTTCCGCACTTCGGACCTCCGCACCTCGTTTAAAGGTCCGCAGGTCCGGAGGAGCGGAGGTGCGGACAGAGGTACGGAAGTGCCCAGCTCTGGTATTTAGTAATATAATGACAATGACGTCTTAGCCAGATGGTGGAAAATTCTGGAGAGTCAAGGTCGAGGGCACGAGAGCAAATGATGTCGTTGCGCACGTAGGCGCAACATCCAGCTTTGGATTGAAATTTAGGATAGAGGTAATAGGAGGGAACAGAGTAGAGATTGCTGTCAGTAGCCTCAAAAACCTGTGTTTTGGTGAGTAAGAGAAGGTGAGGTTTTGAGGTGGAGAGATGGTGCCCCACAGAATGAAAATTCGAACCAAGGCCGCGAATGTTTCAGAAATTGATAAAAAAGAGGTTCGAGGAGTTATCAAAACACCTCTCAAGTCGGCAGCCGGAAGGGGAGTCCTCCTGGGGACTTTGTACCCCGCCAGGCGGGGACTCTGAGGCTGTGTTATGGTATGCCATTTTGAGTTTAAAATTTTGGGAAAGGGTGTGTATGTCGTGTGAATGTAGTGTGGTGTGGAAAGAAAGAGGATCTGTCTTTAGAGAGCATGCTGAACTACTCTCTAGTGTTGATGAGACAATAGGGAAACAAAAAGTGAGGACATGGGAAGGGTCTTTGGAGGGCTTCAGCACCCTCCTCACATCCTATATATACTTCACCGGGAATGGCTTGCGCCCGTTTCGGTAGGTGGCTTCCTACCTACTCCTGATATATATATATATATATATATATATATATATATATATATATATATATATATATATATATATATATATATATATATATATATATATATATATATATATATATATATATATATATATAATGTATAATTATTTTTTGGGGGGGTGTCTTGGATTTGACTTATCTGAGGCTTATGATGACATTTTATAACTGGCTTCAAAAAAATCTATGTAAGGCTTCATAAAAATCTATATAAGGAAATATATATCTATTGATATTTTTTTATATCTCCATTGTTTTCTGTTCGGTCAATCACTAGATATTCAATGCTATTCTCTGTAACATTCTACTTCTCCACCGATGTTTCCTTGATGGTTTATAGTTTTTCTCTTTCTCTGTTACAACAACTTCATTCGTTTGGCATTGTCAAGCAGAATCTTCCTTTTGTTTTCTCTGTTCGTTGTACTACCAGAGGTCCTTTTCGCCATTTTCTGAAGCATTTTACTCTCCTCCACATGTCAATGAAATGCTTTCCCTGTGAAGGTGGTCTTTCTTCTTTCTCTGTTACAACACCTATTCGTTTCATTGCGGGCAGAATTTCCTTGTTTTCTCTGTTCGTTGTACTACCAGAGGTCCTTCTGCCATTTTCTGAAGCATTTCCACTCTCCTCCACAGATGTCATCGAAATGCTTTCTGTGAAGTTAGTTTTCTTCTTTCTGTTACATCAATTTCTATCTGTTTTTATTGCCGGGCAGAATCTCCTTTGTTTTCTGTTCGTTCTATTTGAGTCCTTTCGCCATTTTCTCTGAAGCATTTCTACTCTCCTCCACAGATGTCATCGAAATGCTTCTCTCTGTGAAGTTAGTCTTCTTCTTTTTTCTGTTACATCAATTTCATTCGTTTTATTGCCGGGCAGAATCTCTCCTCGCTTTCTGTTCGTTCTATTTTCTGAGGTCCATCGCACATTTTCTGAAGCATTTCTACTTTCCTCCACAGATGTCATCGAGTCTTTCCTGTGAAGGTAGCTCTTTCTTTCTTTCTTTGTTACTATAATTTCATCTGCTCTCTACTGGCTGGCGGAATCTTCCTTGTTTTCTCTGTCTGTTCCACTGTCAGAGACCATCGCCATTTTCTGTTACGTTCTTAGTCTCCCACAGATGTCTCCCTAATGGTTTCCCTCGTAGGGGCAGTTTCTCTTCTTTCTGTTACTAACATTTCATTCGTTTTATTGCCGGGGAAGAATCTCAATGGTTTTCTCTCTGTCCGTCTTAATTTCTGGCGTCCGTCGCTCTTATCCGTATCGTTCTTACTTTCCACACATGTTTCCCCTAATGGTTTCTCTAAAGGTAGTTTTTCTCTTTTCTCTGTTGCTAATAATTGATTCTGTTTTATTGCTCATAGAATCTCCTTTGCTACCTCTCAGTGGCACTGGTAAGAGGCAGTACTGTTGCTTCCTTCTTTATAACAACTTCCTGTGGTCATCTTCTGTCCGTGACCTTGTTCACGTCCAAATGTCTGTGTTAGGGACCCGTTGTGTGGAGGAGTCAGAGTTTGCCTTCTGTAGACAGATTTTTCTGGCACCTCCTCTTTACCCTCTCCTCATCAATAACAACCTGTGTTTCTTCGTAATCTTTGATACATTTCCGTTGGGTTGTAATGTTTCTGTAGTCTTCAACGACTTGTCTTTATTGCCGGTTACATGTCTTGTTTCATCTCTATTATCAAAGACTTCTTCCATTTGTCTGATACCGTCATGCTTATTTTAAACGTGCTCATCTTCTCAAGATCAGGCATTTTGGGGAAATCTTTGGAGTCTCTCTGTCGTTTCAAAAGGGTCGTCATTGGCCTCTTGGAGGCTAGGGTAGGGCACCTGTCCTTGGGAGCCCTTGGAGCTCACTCCGCTGCGGTTTGCTGACTGGCTGGTTGGAGCACCTGGCCATCATCCCAGGGATGATGACCAGCGTCCAAGCAGAAGAACCTCATAGTTGTTGCTTTTTGAGATGATATTAAAAAATACTCATGGTTTTGTGGCAGAAAACAGCTTTCGTCAGATCAGGGATTAAAACAGAATGCCACCTCTCTGAACGCCGACGGCAGGGAGAAAATCCTCTGGCTTCCTCCGCTTAGGATCCGTTTTGTATAACAGAGAGAGTCGAACGACACACACACACACACACACACACACACACACACACACACACACACACACACACACACACACACACACACACACACACGACGGCGAGGAATTGTGATATGGTTTGGTGTGTGTGTGTGTGTGTGTGTGTGTGTGTGTGTGTGTGTGTGTGGTGTGTTTTAAGGAGGATGCGAGGCCTAGGGTCCGCAAGGATGCTTATCGTCACTTCACTTGAGCTTTCCCTTCCCCCTCTTCCCATACCATTGCATATCTCTCTCTCTCTCTCTCTCTCTCTCTCTCTCTCTCTCTCTCTCTTGTTTTCTTTTCCTTCCTTCGCTCATTTCTTGCATTTTTTGCCCTGTTCTTTCAGGCTGTGTTTTTATTCATCTTTCACCCTTATCTTACCTATCACACTAACTATTTCTTTTCCCTCCTCCGTCCCACCAATGAAGAGTTATAAAGATCACGTGAACAGACGACATAATTGTTCTTCTGCATAGTACACTGGTAGAGGTTCTGTTCGTCCCAACCACTTCTTTAGCTGGAGTGTTTCAAAGTCCATTTCTTGTAATGTGTTCTCTTCCAATGTTATGATTTAGCTTGAAATAGGAAGCTTTGTGACATGGTCGGAAGGTAAAAGAGGAAATTATCTGTACTGGCCCATCTATTCATCTATAATTGGGGCATACGCTGTGGCTTACTTTGTTGAAGTTAGTTGATTGAAGGTCTGGGGTCGCTTCCCATCAGGAGAGTCACTATATTGTGCGTGGCGGGTAACGGTAACACGAGGCCAGGATCTAAATCCCTTCTCACTCTCCAACCTCCTTCCCCCCACTTGTCCACAAGTCTTCCTCCCTTTCTCCCTTTCTCAAGTCTTCTCACTCTCCTTCCCTCTACCTCCCAAGTCTTCCTCACTCTCTCTTCAAGTCTCTCCTCACTCTCCCCTTCTCAAGTCTTCTCCTCACTTCCCTCATTCCTCTCCTCACCTTCCCAAGCCTTCCTCACTCTCTCTCCTTCCCTCCTCCCTAACCTTTCCTCGTCCCTCCCTGTCCCCTCCCCACCTACCTCACCTTCTCCTCCCCTTACTTTCCTCCACCGCCTTTTAATCATTCTGTCATTTCCTTCCTTGCCTCCGCTTCATTTTCTTCCAGTCTAACTAAATAAATTCTCTCATTTACATGTTTTGTCTTTTTCCATCCAGTTATAATTTCAATGCATCCATCCATATCATACCTGTTTTGTTGCCCTCATTTTCTCCTTTTTTTATCATTTTACAAGTTTCTATCATAGCTGTTATCTTCTTACTTGTCCTTTTTTTGTTCCCCCTCCTCTTTCTTCTTCTTCTTCTTCTGCTTCTTTTTCTTCTTCCTTCTCCCCTCCTCCTGGGTATCTTAAGACAGTTGATTTTTCTTGTCATACACTTTTGCTACTTTTTAACAAAAATACTAAGAAACTTCGTGTTATTGAACCTTCCTCAGACCCAAGACCTCATTATCTGCTCTCCTTCCGCTCATATTTCTCCTTCGTCTGCACACACACACACACACACACACACACACACACACTCACACACACACACCCACACACACACACACACACACACACACACACATCATCATTAACATCTTTTCCTATCCTTTGTCAAACTCTTCCTCTTGCATTCTCATCACTTACTATCATTCCACTCACACCATACCACTACTACTACTACTATCACCACAAGTGTCATCAAACAACGGGTCAGCAATGCACCCACATGCCCCCCTCCCATGCCTGCACCTTTTCCCACCTTGTAATTAATGGCATTTCCTGGCGTGAGATGGCTAAATATACTACATAACTCTGACGGAGATGCACATTAATATCACCTGTATGCTATGTATGTACGTAATAATGTGTGTGTGTGTGTGTGTGTGTGTGTGTGTGTGTGTGTAATATCCTCATGGCACACATCCTGTACACATAACCTGACAACACATTCTGACGGCGCTTCTGAGGAGGAGGAGAGAGAGGAGGAGGAGGATAAATAGGGCAAAAAAGAACGATGAGAGGGACATTGTTATTAGGATGAGGTCAAGGAGGAGGAGGAGGAGAAGAGGAGGTGGAGGAAGAGGAGGAGGAGACAAGGATGAACAACATCCTCACGATCCCTCTCGAACCCTACTCTGCCTCTCCTCCTCCTCCTCCTCCTCCCACACGTCACCTCAGGAATTAGAACTCGACCTCATTGCGATTTTTCACATCCTCACTTCTTGCAAAATTTGCACTGAACTGGCACTCAGAGATAGGCACACTTTATCTGTTTCATCAAAGGCCTTTCCTCCCCTCCTCCTACTCCTGCCTTTTGAGTCCTACTCATATTGTCTAATCTGTTAATTCTGTAGTCTTTATGTATCTACAAGTTTTTTTTTAAGTGTCTATTCTATCCATTCCTTGATCTCATGATAGCTGTGATGAATTATGCATTTTTTTATTATTTTGAGCTGTACCACAATGTGTTATATTTTGCTGTGTTGTTGCTAAATTTTCTAGTTCTTTTCTCTGCTTGTAAATGGAGGAGGAGGAGGAGGGGAAGATGGGGAGGAAGGAGGATTGATGGTGACAGTGTGGGTGATTTAGTGAATTATATTAAAAGATAGGGGAGGTGGGGAGGGCAAGGAGGAGGTGGAGGAGTTGAAGAAGGGAAGTAGGATCTTAGGTTAGGTGAGGATTGGGGTTGTTGTTTTTACTCATAAGCAGTGCTGAAGTATTGTGTTTGAAGATACCTCAAACTTAACCTAACTTAACCAAACAGTCCCCAAATGCTTTTTATATATAGGAAGCAGTTTAAGGGCAAAATAAGGGAAACAATAATGAAAAAAAAAAGTTACTATAGGTCTTGGACTCAGAAAATTCATATATGCTTCCTCTACTAATGAGACTTTCTATACAACAAAGTGAGGCTTATTCTTGTTAATTCTATACCATAAGGTACTCTGGCTATCGTGTTTGAAGATACCCAAACTTAATCCTTTACCTAACCTAATGAACCCCTCGAGCAGTTAGTATAGGTCTAGACTAAGAAAATTCATATATACTTCTCAGCTTAATGAGACTTTCATAACAACAAAGTGAGGACATTCTTTGCTGATTACCATATAAGTTGGCTATCATGTGTTAAAAGATGAATGAAAAGAAAAAATACAAATACCAGAATCTTGAAATAGAACAGAGAAAGAAAGCAAATATAAAGAAATAAAGAAAGAAAAGGAAGAAAGGAAACAAAATAGGAAAAAGGTATTACTATGAAGAAAAACAGGAAAAATACCATTATCATAATCATATAAAAATAAAGTATAGATTTAAAAAGGGCGAATATAACAGATGAAGAAGTAAACAACAGTATCGATGAGAGCAAGAGCAGACGAGAAAATAAATAAAATGAAAAATGAAAATGTAAGTAAAAACAAAAATGTGTACAATCTCTGACATCTTTTAAAGTCAAATAAAAAGCCACAGACAAAAAAGTGGTCTCACCACGGCCTCCAGCACACCTCCGAACCCGACAAAACGCTACGCACAAAAACGGGAGGCGTGGATCAAATAACACGGAAGAATTTAAAGGAAAAAAGAGGAGAAAAAGAGGTCTAGAGATACTAACCCACCACCACTACCACCATCACTACCACAACCACAACTACCACCACCAATTATAACTACATCACCACCGCCACAACCACTACCACCACCACTACCACCATAACCACACCACCAAAAACCATTAGCACCACCACCACCACCACACCACCACTACCACTGCACCACACCATCATAACCACAATTCACCACTACCACCATAAACCCCACCACCACCACCACAACCACTACCACCATAACCATCCACCACCACAACCACTACCACCATAAATCCACACCCCACCACCACACAACCACTACCACCATAACCACACCACCAACACCACCACAACCGCCACCAATTATAACCACACCACCACCACAACCACCACCACCATAACCACAATCCACCACCACCACCACTACCCACCATAACCACAATTCACCACCACCACCACAACCACTACCACCATAACCACACCACCACCACAACCACTCACCACCATAACCACAATTCAACGCACCACAACCACTTTCACTCAACTAACCACACCACCACCTCCCACCCCACCACCAATCACCACCATCATCACAACTACTACCATCACAGTAACCACAATCCACCACCACCCACCACAACCACTACCACCATAACCACACACCCACCACCACAACCATTCACCACCATAACCACACCACCACCACCACCATCACCACCATAACCGCATGCCATTCAACCACCCACCACCACAACCACAACCACCATAACCACCACCACCACAACCACTCACCACCATAACCACACCACCACCACAACCACACCACCACAACCACACCAATAAATCCACACCACCACAACCACTATCACCATAATCCACACCCACCACCACAACCACTACCACCATAACCACACCACCACCACAACCACTCACCACCATAACCACACCACCACCACCACAAATCCACAAACCACCATAACCACAACACCACCAATAATAAACCTCACTACCACCATAACCACACCACCACCACAACCACACCACCACAACCACTACCACCATAACCACACCACCACCACCACCACTACCACCAGAACCACACCACCACCACCCCCACAACCACTACCACCATAACCACACCACCACCACAACCACACCACCACAACCACACCACCACCACAACCACACCACCACAACCACACCACCACAACCACACCACCACAACCACTATCACCATAACCACACCACCACCACAACCACTACCACCATAACCTCACCACCACCACCACAACCACAACCACCATAACCACACCACCACCACAACCACTACCACCATAACCACACCACCACCACAACCACACACCACCACAACCACACACCACCACCACAAATCCACACCACCACAACCACACCCACCACAACCAATTCACCACAAACCATCATCACCATAACCACATCACCACCCGCCACAACCATCACCACCACCACTACAACCATAATCCACACCACCACCACCATTAGCACCACCACCACCACCACAGCTTATATAAAAAAATGTGATAAAGGGACTCAGGAAGGCGTGGCTATTTAATTTGCACGACTGACCGTTATCAGAGGATGAAAAAAAAAGGAAGTAAGAAAAATAATAGATAATAAGTACAATTTAATAGAAAAATGTTATGAAATTATGAGAAAATAGAAGGAAGGCAAGCAGGAGGAGGAGGAGGAGGAGGAGGAGGAGGAAAGAGATAAAGGAGGAAAGGCTGAGAAAAAAGGAGGAAGAAAAGGAGGAGAAAGAATGAATATAACAATGAGAAACAGGAGGAGGAGGAATGAGATAATGATTAAGAGGCAGAAAAGTTAGTCTGATAAGTAACTGAAGGAAAGAATAACTGAGGTCGAGAAACAGGATGAGGAGAGGAAGAAGGAGGAGGAGGAGGAGAGGAGGAGGAGGAGGACAGGATATTTCGCCCTAGGCAATCAGGAGGCAGCTCAGGAAGACACAAGGAAGAAGGAAGCCACATTGGGGTCTAACTCTCTTACCTCTCTTGGTGGTAGTAGTACTAGTAGTAGTAGTAGTAGTGTTAACAGTAGTAGTAGTAGTAGTAGTCGTAGTAGTAGTAATAGTAGTAGTAGTGGTAGTAGTAATGCTAGTAGTATTAGTAGTAGTAGTAGTAGTAGTAGTAATTGGTAGTAGTAGTAATACTAGTAGTAGTAGTAATTAGTAGTAGTAATTAGTCATCTAAGTAGTAATACTAGTAGTAGTATTAGTATTGTTCTCTCTTTAGTAGTAGTAGTAT